>NC_092345.1:44883053-45183053 GCF_963676685.1 Mytilus edulis
AAAGGAAAGGGTTTGTAGTTACGACATAAGGAACATATCCGATATCATTTGTGAAACGGTTATTTCATAACTGTCAACCAACTCTTGATGGCGTCTGTAAATTCTATGGGATGATTTCACCATTTGGAACTCTTGGTGTGATAGCTTCCAGTTGAGTAGCAACCCCCCCCCCCCCCCAAAAAAAAAAATCAAGAAAAATATGAGAGGAAATACTAGCCTGTGAATATCGTATCGATTGGAAGATATATACTCGGTATGCAGGAGCTGCTAGATTGTTGCTTCATAGAAATGAAAATTTTATATAGGGAAGCTGAAATCATCTCTTTAGTCGTAAAGTTTGGTTTTCAACCGACCGTCATTGTCAATTTCTAAATACACGTCAAGATATGAGGCAGACAAAACTCTATCTGTTGTATCATTTATCTCTAGTTCAATGGGATAGATTCGTTCAACATAGTCACCAAATTTTGAATTATGTAGTGAGAGAACATCATCTGTATAGCGGAACGTAAAGTTAAAGGATATTGTTAACTTCTTATCCTTCTTCCTAAGAAGTTCCTGTATGAAGTCAGCCTCGTGGTAATTAAAAAATAAGTCGGCAAGAAGAGGGGCACAACTGGTTCCCATTGTAAACTGATATCTTTACTCACCGTTTTTTATTTTGTTTTTGTACCCGTTTTAAATTTTCAATATCACAGTTTCATTAATGACAAGAGTATGTTTTCCAGTTTAACTCCTTCTCGTCTGTAAACTGATTTTTAATACTCATGCTGGGTTTTTTCTGTTTGCCATACAGATTAACATTCATTGTAAAGTTGTAATGCCTGTTTAGCTTCTCCGTGTCCTATTAACTGATGTTCATTATTCTGTGTTTTCTATTTTGTTTTGTGACCCATTCATAGTTTCACCCATAACTATACTTGAATCCATGTTTACCTTTTTCTCCCCAATGTTGTTTTATATTTTGTTTGTTTTTTCAGTCTCATTAACAGTTTTAACAGTTTAATAATGTCATCTGATATATCACTTTACTCTTATTATCAAGTGTTTTATTTGTTTGTCAGTAGATAAACCGATTCAACTTTTGGTGTGAATTTCTGTTTCTTTTTTATATTTATTTTTATTATTGCTATTATGAACTTTGTTGTTTTCGGGCGATAGAAAGGGTTGCTGGTTATTATTTATTAATATTTAACAGTTATTCTCACTATGAAAATACATTTATTCATTTCGGTTCCCTTACGTCTAGTGACAGATAATTCGTAAATGTAAAAAATAAATTATCAATTAATTGAATTGGTATGTCTTTTACTAGAGGCCGCACGGTATGTAGGTCGGGAAAATGTTGACTTCCATAAGAAAATTAGGTTACATTGTATTGGGACAGAAATTTTGTTTTGCAGCAAGTCACCTACAGACCCATCAAAGACTATCTGGTAGGGTTCTTAACGTACAAAGAGAGTGGCTCTCTTTTATCGCGAATAATCATATGTGTTATCCCCATTATTACTGGATGTTGCTGTACAACGCGATAAGAATATCCTTATTATCTAGAATAATTTATACTTTTGCAAACAGTAAATTTCATAAAATGACTATATAAAAGATATACATGATATAACTGAAGTATTAACTAATTATATAAAAAGATATGGATACATTAGATAAACCAAAATAATCCAACACAAAAACACAAGATACCTGACAATAATTGATGATTAAAACTGAATCTGATTTGAGCATATCAACAGTTCGTTAAAATTATCATCTTCTGCAGGGACGAAAAGGTACACTGTAAAATCCAGTAAAGTTTGATTTTTTTTCAAAAAGCATTAAAATTTTATTTATCTTGGAAATGCTATGCATTAAAACTTTTCTAGATGCACAGGTGAGTCTTTAGTAAAATGGTATGCGAAAACACAGCTAGGCGTTTTAGCCAAGGGGTCCTCATGCACCTTAAGACACTGAATAACAATCAGTTTTAACAAAATTTGAATACATTTTGTTAAACTGTTGATGACCTATTTTCGCCTATAAATATTGGGGTCAGTATTTAATTATCTCCTTTTCCTTCTAATTGTAAACTGATATTTGTTATTCACTGTTTTCGATTTCAATTTTGTGTTCCATTCACAGTTTTTCCATATACTGTTCAATACATGTATAATTATTTACTTCTCACCTGTAAACTTGTATGTATTACTCATGCTATTTTCCACATTGTTCTGTGCCCTTCACAGTTTCCCCCATTCACAATTTCATTCGTGATTAGATTTTTTTTATCTTGCTTAATCTTTTGCTAATCTGCTCACTGATATGTAGCACTCAATGTTTTTTATAATATTTTGTGTTTTATACAGTTTCATTCGTGACGGATTTTTATCCTTGTTTACTTTCTTCTCGTTTGTGAAAAAGGGACGTAAGATACCAAAGGGACAGTCAAACTTATAAATCGAAAAGAAACTGACAACGCCATTGCTAAAAAAGAAAAAAACAAACAGACAGCTAACAGCACACACGGCACAACATAGGAAACTTTACACGAACCTACCAAAAATGGGGATGATCTCAGGTGATCCGCAAGGGTAAGCAGATTCTGTCACATGTGGCGCCCGTCGTGTTGCTCTAGTTATTACAAATCCGGTAAATAGTCTAATTCGATAGTTCACATTCGTGAAAAGGAAAGGGTTTGTAGATACGACATAAGGAACATATCCGATATCATTTGTGAAACAGTTTTTCCATAACTGTCAACCAACTCGTGATGGCGTCCGTAAAATTTATGGGATGATTTCACCATTTGGAACTCTTGGTGTGATAGCTTCCAGTTGAGTAGCAACCCCCCCCCCCCCCCCAAAAAAAAAATCAAGGAAAACATGAGCAGGAGCTACTGGAATGTTGCTTCATAGAAATGAAAATTTTATAATTGGGTAGCTTAAATCATCTCTTTTGTCCTTAAGTTTGGTTTTTAACCGACCGTCATTGTCAATTTCTAAATATACGTCAAGATATGAGGCAGACAAAACTGTATCTGTTGTATCATTTATCTCTAGTTCGATGGGATAGATTCGTTCAACATAGTCACCAAATTTTGAATTATGTAGTGAGAGAACATCATCTGTATAGCGGAACGTAAAGTTAAAGGATATTGCTAACTTTTTATCCTTCTTCCTAAGAAGGCTGTATGAAGTCAGCCTCATGATAATAAAGAAATAAATCGGCAAGAAGAGGGGCACAACTGGTTCCCATTGTAAACTGATATCTATACTCACCGTTTTTTATTTTGTTTTTGTACTCGTTTCAAAGTTTCAATATCACAGTTTCATTCATGACAAGAGTATTTTTTCCTGTTTAACTCCTTCTCGTCTGTAAACTGATTTTTAATACTCATGCTGGGTTTTTTTCTGTTTGCCATACAGATTTACATTCATGGTAAAGTTTTAATGCCTGTTTAGCTTCTCCATATCCTATTAACTGATGTTCATTATTCTGTATGTTTTCTATTTTGTTTTGTGACCCATTCATAGATTCATTTATAACTATACTTGAATCCATGTTTACCTTTTTCTTCCCAATGTTGTTTTATATTTTGTTTGTTTTTTTAGTCTCATTAACAGTTTTAACAGTTTAATAATGTCATCTGATATATATCACTTTACTCTCATTATCAAGTGTTTTATTTGTTTGTCAGTAGATAAACCGATTCAACTTTTGGTGTGAACATGTGTTTCTTTTTTATATTTATTTTTATTATTGCTATTATGAACTTTGTTATTTTCGGTCGATACAAAGGTCAGCGCACTCGAGTAAATTTTACACTTAAATGGTATAGAAAGATACGATCTGGCGTCTTAAATGCATAAAAAAATCTGCACACGATTTATATGCAGAAAAAAAGCCAAGTATCCTTTATCTTGCTGTGGCGTGTCAAACAATGGAATTTTCACAAAATATTTAAATATTTATTAATAATATCTGAAGTTCTGAACACATAAACAAAATATATATTCAAAAAATCTAAATATGTGTTCATAGATTAACGTATGTATGCAGGAAAATAAATATAAGTTCATATAATTTAATATATATGCATAAAAAAATATGTTCATGAGAAAATTAATACATAAAAATAAAATATTTATTTCAAAAATCAAATGGTTTTCATTAAATGAAACGTACGTTCATGTTTGTTACAGAATGAAAGTCTTTAATGAAGGGCTGCGGGGAACACTTTCAATAAGGAATAATAGAGATGTGTAAAACACTAAATTGTATAAAACTCAACCCACAATCGCAAACTCAGCACCCAAGTCCAAGTGAGTGTGATTACATTGGGATTAATATGGCGGAAGAAGCGAATTACACGGCGAGATCCATCGGGCCTCTCAGAGGGAAAAAATAAAGAAACTTCTGTAGATTGATCAAAAGTTCAGCGCCCAAAGTCAGGATTGAACTTGGTGTCTTCAGTACTGCACCTAACGGTCTTAACCACTGCCCGACACCTCAAGTTGTGTAGGTACGCTGGCGATACATAAAAAGATGTCTGATTTTCACCATTCAATACATCGACGGAACCCATACCGACGTTTAAACTGGAAAGGGTACTTTGAGGCCTGGGATGGTCAAATTGACCCCGGCTTTGACCTGAAGATCAATCTGAATATCTCTTCGGTTTTTGTGTTTCCGTTCAGGAGCCCGTTTGAACACTTATGTTTCCTTAGCCATAATTACCGACTTCCCGATTTCCTATCACTTGGTGTTGGGAATTAAATTGTCCATGTCGATGGGCTGCATATAATTGTGTGACACCATGGGCATCTTCGTTAATCCTTATAGGGAATTTAACAGATTCTACTGTTCTCTCTCGAGGCCCTCGTGGGTTGCCTTGCAAGTAAGCAAAGGAGTTACATGCCAGGATCCCCATGCAGGGGCGGATCCAGCCATTTTAAAAAGGGGGGTTCCTAACCCAGGACAAAAGGGGGGGGGTTCCAATTACATGTCCCCATTCAAATGCATTGATCGTCCAAAAAAAGGGGGGTTCCAACCCCCGGAACCCCCCTCTGGATCCGCGCCTGCCATGATTTTTAGAAACATGTGCCTGTGTAACCATCATATATATTTTCATGAACATATTTAAGATTAGAATGCTTCTTTTTGTAATTTATTCGGGTGTAGAAGCGTTGACCAAAGTACATTTTGTATGATAGAAATGTGCATACGGTCAACGATTTTACAACACTATAGAATTGCTTATGATTACATTTTGCTTGCATTGATCATGTTGATATGATGATAAAAACACGATTCCTATCAAGTTTTTCTTTTATTTACATGTTCACTTTATTGTTGAAACGCGTTTTATCTTGAATGCTACATTTCATATTGAAATTAAGACTAATTTCAGAATCAGCTGCTGTTAACCAATCAAAATAATGTATTATAATGAAACATACATGTAATGTAATTCTAAATTTTTGAAGGAACATATATTTAATCTAATTAATACAAATATTGCCATAAACACGTGTATATACTAGACTATCTTTATCTTGTCGTACTCTAATTCGCAGAAAATTTTCTATAAGCATTAATTTTTACCATGAGACCTCGCATAAGAAATGCGGTCACCGCACAGTGCAAGTTCGAAGGAAAAATGTGATGAAATAAACGGTAAACATACGTGGAATGCAGGTAGAGCAAATTGATTCTAAAATAAAAAAGAAAAAAAGTTACACTAAATCATTTAAAAGCTGAAAGGTATGACAAAATTTAGTAAACAAATAGAATCGCATGGAAATAAAAAAAAGACATGACACCTCGCACATGTCGCATTAGAACTTCGGCGAACGCACAGTGCAAGTGCGAAAAAACACCCGTGGTGAAATAAAAGAAAACAGATGATGTGGAACATTTAAGCGTTAATTGATTCTAAAACTATGTTTATACACCAGAAATGCAAGGAAATATAAAAAAAAAACCATTCAATATTTATTTCAAATGTTTTACAAAAAAAGTGCACAGAGGAATAAGTTAAGTCTTGGTTCAACTAGTTATCAAAGATACCAGGATTATAATTTAGTACGCCATACGCGCGTTTATCCTTCGCATTTGAATTACTAGTACATCGTTTCGTGTCTTTAAACAAAAAAAATCTAAATATTTTCTTCAAGTCCGGCATTTCATTTTGGGAAATGGGAAAATTATGTAAAATATTTGATTTTACTGATTTGCCTAATTGCAACACCAAAAAAAAGTAAAAGAAAATAATAACTTCGACCCTGATGGGACTCGAACCCACAATCTTCGGCTCCGGAGGCCGACGCCTTATCCATTAGGCCACAGGGTCATCGCTTTGCCTGGATAATATTTTATATTTATTTAACAGCTGGCCTGAGATATTTAAACTTAGATATATCATTCCACAGGACGGCTTTTTTCCTGTTGATTAGCGCAATGTTGAAAGTATATAAAAGTATTGACCATTCCTAAAATAGTTTTGAAATATTTGAAATAGCGAACTTACAATAAAAAGTCCCGAAAAGTCCGAAAGTATTATTTTAAAAATATCTTAACTCGTCACGAAAGACATCCTCGACACTATTTTCCCAATAAACTTATAACCGGCTTGAAATTTGAATACCGGGAAAAGGGTTCATTATAACCGAGACTACTATAGAACTGTTATAATAGTCTCAGATCATACTAGCATTTAGAAGCGAACATTGTAGCACACGTGTTAATGGCAAATTTTTCACAGATGATTTCTAGACCCTGTACCAGAGACATATAAATACAGTATACATGTCTCTGCCTGTACAAAGAGAGATAACGCAAATTTGTTCATTTTTTTTTTTACATGTATAGTTATTTTTAAAGATAAAATTGTGTTTTATTATCATGCTCCCACCGTCAAAAATAAATAATACTGGTTTATTGTCTGTCATTCTTATTTTTTCTCAGAAGGACATATAAATATCACCGTGACCCAGTTCATAATTACAGAGAAAAAAAATATATACCATTTATCAATTTTACATGTTCAATGATAGAATATGTAATAAAAGGGACGGGGAAAATAACCAAGACCATAACGTGTTGGATCACCTGTTCTACAAAAGCATGTGTATTGGTGGACATCGTGACCCCCACCCCTCCCCCCGGCTTTAAAATGAATCTTGATGAGTAAACTTGACTCGATTTCACTGGAACCATCAATAAAATCGTACCTGTTTACCACAGGCACGTGTCTCAGAAAAAAATCCCATATACCTTAATATAACACAGGCACTTGTCTCAACAAAAAAAATCACATATACCTTAATATAATAATATAGGAATTTTTTTCTGAGAAATTAACATAGAATTTAAATTCAATTTTTGTAAGCCAATTAATAAAAGTAAAACAAAAACAGTTTACGCAAACAACCAATGATTAACTAAAACCATAAATTGATTGAAAATGAAAAGCTCCTAAAAATAAATATTAGGTCAATGAAAGAAAAATATAAACTTTTATGTATGAGGCTGAGAAACTGGGAAGGGCGAGGTTCTACCGAGCCCTTCCCCAGTTTTGCGCCGAGTACAAAAAAGTTTATATTTTTATGACATTGACCTTATATTGTTTTTATACTGCAACTTAAACTAATACATTGATAGCTTTTTGAATTGTAACACAAATGTCAAATTTATTTTCATCCCTTAATGAACCCCTGATTGTGGAGAAAGTGTTCCATGATGAAATAGACATTATACAAAATATAGCTATGTTACTATATTTAGGAAATAAACACAACTAGTTGCAGTATAAATACTTCTTTTTCGCCATTGTGAGCCCTCGGGTATTTAAGGAGTGTATACTCATTTCTCAAACATTACTGAGACCGACTTAGGTATAAAATTCCCATTTACATGGTGGCAAGATGGACATAATTCAGTATGTAGCAAACGGACTGGAAACTTATATATTAGATAGTGTTTTACGAAGACTAGAAACAAATCTTGTAGATACAAAGAAGAATCCGAGTGGCAGTAGACTAAGACAGACTTCCCTTTATGATACAAACACATGCTTCAGATATTCTGCTTTACCTAATTATTCAAACTTTTATTAAACTTATCAAGCTTCATGCATATCTTGCAACATTCTGCCCGTGGTGACGAGGGGTAACATGAAATATTTTATGTTAGTGCAAAGGAAATATGAGTATGTATCATAAACCCGAAATGGCAATTGGCAAGTGGCGAAAATGAAATACCAATTAGTCCAAATGTCGAGAAGAGCATGGTCAGCATATCCAAATGTCGCCCTGGAAACCATGTCAAACATATCCAAATGTCGAGGAAAGCATGGAAAACATATCCTATAGAGAAAAAAAATCATAAGGTAACACAAACACAATGTTGAAGCTCTTGGCTGGTTCTGTTCTACATAATGTAAGTCTTTCAATTAGAAGAGAAAACGCATTTAAAAGTAGATTCTCTTACTTTAGTTGAAATAAGTCCTCTGACCTTAGGAGTTGAAAGTCATTATGTAATAAAGTTGCAAGATCAGAACTTGACAGCCTTTATATAATTTATAACAGGAAATTAATAATAACAATATGTGAACACATTACAAACAGAAAAATCTGAAGACTGAAAAGATCTGATCTGAGTGAGAAAGAAAACGTTATAACCTTGGGCCATATTCTTACCGGTACATTTGAACATAAGACCATTTGTAAATTTCATATAGACAGGCAATCACGAGTAATTATATTGGGAAGTAAACTAACAATCAGTCCTCGAAAATATTTGAAAATATTATATGTAACGTCAAAAATTAGTTACTATATGTCAAAATAATTTTCTGTTTGTGAGTTCATGTTTGTTGTAGGCTCAGTTTGCCGGGGACGATATTGTAAAGCCGGGAAAGTTATATTTGACTTATATATTTCCATGACTTGATATCAGATGGAAAAGTGTACTGTAAGCCGGAGGGATAGGGCCTCACCGACAATTATAAATAGCTGATTTAGTTGAAGTATGTCCAGTGTCGATATTGTCAACATCGCAATGTCAACTTTATAGTGTCGTTATTGTATTTACATTGTATCCTATCTATATGTGCTATACCTTTGTATTTATACCGTTCAGATCGTATACACCATGATGTTGACAATATCGTGTCAACATCGTTTTTATGTTGTATATAAAGAGTCTATACCGTTCTGTTTACATCGGTAAAGCAAACAGAGTAGAAGTCACAAATGGAATTCCCTTATCACAAATACACCGACAGAGAAAAGAAAATCTCAATACATGTATATTGTAAAAAAAATTGTAAAAAATACCATTTCTTTCATTCAATGAAAATACAGCATTATTATATAAAGTGGAATCATATGTTAAATTTTGGGAGAAATCCGTTTGCGCCAAAAATGCGTCCTTTTGCGCCACAACTTTTTTTCTCCAATGCTAGTTTGCGCCACCTGTTTTAAAATTATACATGGTTTCATTTGCGCAAAAAATAAAACATACGATTGCGCCAATTAGAAGAAAAATGACTTCCCTTCACCTTTATTCTTACTTAGAACCGGCAGTTTACACGGTAAATGTTTCCTTTTCTGAAACATATCTTCTTCTTATCGTGCTGCTTGTATACTTCCAAAATTTTTGTATGTAGTAGCTTGTAACTTCACTTTATTGTCCAAAAAACACAAAAATAGACAGAAGAAATGCATAAAACAGTCAAGGTAATTCTTGTGGAATGCTTCTGCTCCATTACTGATACGTCTTGCGGTAGATAGTTTCAGCCCATACGCATGGTGTCATCAACATATGTGACTAAAACATAATCAGCAAATGCTTAGACTATGTTCTTCTCTTTTGTCATATCTTGTATTAAATATTCAGCAAAGCAATACGTTTTCTTCTCCCTCTGTACATAGACTGTCTTATGCATTTTAAGTCATTTCTCTTCAGATGTTCATCTACATGGTAAAATATCTCCGAACATATGATACTTTTTAAGCCAAAAATAAGAATAAATATACATTTATGACAGATATGTGCATGATGTGTACAGGTAAATTGGCGCAAATGAACTCCGATTACTGGCGCAATTGATACATTTGGAAAACAAAATTTGGCGCAAATGATACCCCTGAAAAACAGTAATTGGCGGAAAAGGACTGCTGCCTAAATTTTCACGTATTTTACGGATAAAAGGATTTCTTTTTACAATTAACAAGTAGTTTCAGCTTGGGGTTAAAGTTACGTCATTTACATTGTCAAACCAGATTATATGTCTCTGGTCAAAACCTACATTGAATTTTATGTTTTGGCAGAAGCTTTTTATGATTTTATGTCTGAAGCCAAATTTTAAAGTATTTGTTTTCGTTCATTTTTCAGTATCATACACACAAACGGACTTATCTTTACGCAATAAATAGCTAGACGATCTGGGATTTCTTTTTACTACACTTGATAATTTTATAACCTTCATGGATCGTCATGAAATTTGGACTGACGTACAGACCGTAAAAAATAATAAAAATACACCATTTAGATTCTAAATATAAAAAAGAAGATGTGGTATGATTGCCAATGAGACAACTATCCACAAAAGACCAAAATGACACAGACATTATAACAACTATAGTTCACCGTACGGCCTTCAACAATGAGCAAAGCCCATACCGCATAGTCAGCTATAAAAGGCCCCGATAAGACAATGTAAAACAATTCAAACGAAAAAACTAACGGCCTTTTTATGTAAAAAAAATGAACGAAAAACAAATATGTAACACATAAACAAACGACAACCACTGAATTACAGGCTCCTGACTGGGGACAGCCACATACATAAATAATGTAGTATGTTGCTATTGACGAGTTTTTAATGACAGGCAAGGTGTATCAATATCGATAACTCGTTAGCTTTTGTAGGCTTCGCCCCCTTGAGCACACTACCACCCGGTGCTTTAATTTGATCTTGACCCACTTTGTGAACATGTTTTGTATAAGTTTATAATTATTGTAAACGCACTACGTTTTTTCTGCAGATCTTAAAACGAATAGAATGTCAATATTGTTTTGTGATATGAAAGATTCTAATTCATTATTTTTCATTGTAGATATGTTTCATGTAAGACACGTATGCTTAGTCCTTAGTGTGCCGGCGAAAGGACAGTTATATAATTGTCAATTGTAATTGTAATTCTGATCCAGTTGTAATTGGGGACTTTTCTTTAAATATTCTTCTGTATGCAGATGATATTGTTTTATTTTCTCACAGTAAAAAAGGACTACAAAATAGTCTTAATGCTTTATATGATTATTGTGATTGTTGGAAACTACAAGTTAACACAGATAAGTCCAAAGTTATTGTATTTAATTCAAATGGTAAAACTTTTTTGGACGAATTTACTTACAATGATTCTTGTATTGAAACTGTTAGTCATTATTCTTATTTAGGTATTGTAATAAAATGTAATGGTAATTTCAATTTAGCCATTAATACTCTTATGGAAAAGGCAAGAAAGGCCTATTTCAAAATTAAGAAAACTGTTGGTCTGAATAATCCATGTAGACTACTTGAAAAATTGTTCGATACATTAATATCACCTATACTGATGTACTGTTCTGAAATTTGGGGTGTTAACTCATCATTAATGGGACTCTGAACCCTTTGAAAAATTACACATTAAATTTATTAAAGAAGCACTTGGTGTTCATTGCAAGGCTTCAAATGATGCTTGTCGTGCTGAGCTTGGTAGAATTCCACTCAAAAATAAAATTGTTTTTTCAAGCATAAATTTTCTAGAGCATATACTTTCATCAGAAAATACACTTGTAAATCAAATTTTCTATGCAACAAGATTTTCAAACCCCTGGATCCTAAAAACTCAGTGCATTTTACAAAAATTAGGATATTCATATCTTGTTGAAAAAAGTTGTCTAACAAAGCAGCACTTGGGACAAGTAAAACAGAGAATTTATGATCAGTGCTTGCAAAATCAAAATGCAAACATACAGGAGTCTTCTAAGCTCAGTTTCTTTCGTCAAGTCTACAAAATGGGTCAAAGACCATCATATGTTGATTCACTAAACAATTTAAATGATAGAGCAGCAATATGCAAAATACGCATAAGTGCACATCCTTTAATGATTGAAAGGGGAAGACATCTTAATATTCCTAGAGAGGAAAGATACTGTCCTTTCTGTAAAAATGGGGAAATTGAGGATGAACAACATTTCTTATTAAAATGTAATAGATATACCTCAAAGCGAGAAATATTAGAAAATAAAATAAATGTTATATTTCAAATACAGCGTAACATTACCGCTGATGAAAAAATATCTCTATTGGTCAATAATAGCTCAGCATTATTACTTAGACTGTCTTCCTCTTTCATATCAGAATGTCTAAATATAAGAAATAGTGAACTTATATAATACATCATTTTGTAACTTTTCATAATTTAGCATGATATGTTATCATGGAACCTTTCATTCTACCATGTCAATTATTATAGTTGTATGTAATGCCATAGGTCTTAACCATTTATTGTTAATGAGTTTGTGCCAATAAAAATATTTGTATTTGTATTTGTATAATTAGATAATAAAACTTTGCTGCACTCGTCTAGGCGAGCTGTTTCCCATAGATAAGTGTTTGAATTTTTGTTCATAAATACTTTATTTGCGTTTGAGGCCATGAATAAGAAAGGCAACTTTATCCGATAAATTTGAGGTTCCATTTAGTTAGGGGGAATGAAACTAAAACTGTTCCGCAGGGGATCAGTATAGTGACGAATTTAAATGGTCCGAGTTGGTATTCACCGATTTTCGAATGTCTCTGTGTTTTTCTTCAAACAAACCTTTGAACCAACGCCTGATTCTGATCGGTCCAAATACTAGCACTGTTTATATAAGAAACATGTCGAAGGACAGGCTTACTGTTGTGAACAAGCACATTTGTGAAAATTCAAGCAATTGTTACAGCTTGACTCAATGCAATGGTACAGAGAAAAACAACGTTGCAGGTCAAAATGAAGCCCCTTCAATGCCAAAACGCCGGTAGGTGATATAACACAAGCATGGAAATTTTACTATGCTTGTTCACTGGCGGATCTAGAAATTTTCATAAGTGGGGGCCCACTGACTGCCTCAAAGGGGTCCCGCTCCAGTCACGCTACAGTGATTCCATATATAAGCAATCAATTTTTTTCCCAAAAAGGGGGGGCACGGGCCCCCTGCCCCCCCCCCCTAAATCCGCCTCTGTTGTTACTGTTCCTAGTGTTATAGCAAAAAAGCATGGTACAACAATCCAAATTAATATCAGCAAGTGGTCAATTTTTCAAAAAGTGACATGAATTTATTATGCCAAAAAACCATTATAATTATATATATTTGTTTTATTTTTTTGCAAAACTGAGAATACAATAGACTACTTTCATGACTTTAAGAGCGTAGTAATGTCCTTTACCGTTAGGGGTAAAGGGTAATTTTCAGCCAAAGTTAGCGTCAAATTGGTTAAAATTTTACCATTATTCGTCAAAATATCCTTATCATGATTCGTCAGAGGCCTCAAATAACTATTATGGAAAAAAATAACGTTATTCGTCAAATTCAGTCGATTTTTTCAACGTTTAAAAGAAAGTGTTCATTTTTATACGACCGCAAAAATTGTTTTTTCATGCACCAAAAATTACTGTTAACATCATTTGGCAAGAAATTTTAACGTTATTCGTCATTATTTTATTTCACAACACATGTACATGTAACATGGTAGTCTTGGTGTAAAATTAGGGTAATTAAAGTTCATTATTGCTATTGTTGGAAATTTTCCTTTAATCTTACCGACTGATAATTTCCTACTCATCACAGTAGAGTGATATGATAAATTATCGCTAGAAACTAAGGGAACACATGCTGTTGGCAATGCAATTTTAAAACAAAATTTTTGTAAGTAAAAAAGCGATACAAAATTTCCTTGGTCATCTCAACTGCTACAGATCTGTATTTCGCCATACCTGCTCAAGAAATTCAATCTCATTGAGATGACCAATAATAATTTATGATAATGATAAATCACATGATTATCAATCTTTGGTTGGTTCGGAAATGTTTCTTGCTGTTGTATATAGTTTAAAGTTTAAACATATTTTATTTGTTCAAGTACAAATTGGATAAGACACAAGTCAAACAGACTTATGAAGTCTTCTCCATTTAACATTTATAGCAATATAATACAAAAATATATGTATGAGCATGCATGTATAGAATGGTATATCTATTTAGTATATATATACATGATATATATAATTATCGGTACTTGCCTAATATTTTCGAGTATCAACGTACTGGCTGTATCACTGAAAATATTAGGCAATACATTGTGTGACATCATAATTACCGATAAACAGAATAATAGGTAGTTTCGTTTTTGATACTGACTATATCATGTGGAAAATCTAAACTCGCCTGTTAGAAACTACCTATTATTCTATATATATGGATCAAAAGACGGAAAATTGAAGAAAAAAGAAAATAATAATAATAATACAGAAAAAAAAATGAAAAAAAATAAATGAATATTTCGAAACAAAAACACAAAAAAAAAAAATACAAATTTATAAAAAGGAAAAAAAGAAAGGACAAAAAAGGGTGAAGAATGTTGTTGTATATGTGGAGGGATGAGGACTTCTTCTTTGTAACTTATTATATATATATGTATGGGATTCGAACCCATGCTATCTCTCAGTAGCATGGGTTTGAATCCTGGTGAGGGAAGAACAAAAAATTTGCGAAAGCAAATTTACAGATCTAACATTGTTGGGTTGATGTTTAGACGAGTTGTATATACATAATGTACACAGCCATGTATCACAATCATTGCTGGTGATCCGATGGATAAATCTGTTGTAGAGTTGTCACTGACTCAGACTTACTTATATATAGATTATATATATATAATATATAGATTATAGTAAGGCTTGCATGTAAACAGATTAAAAACATAAAAAGATTAAACATATTTTTGAAAATAACTTATTTACTTTCAGACAAGAAGTTTTGAAATGGAATGGTTGGGGATACAAAGATTCAAAGTTCAAAGTCAACAAGGATGGACAAGTAGAGTTCACTGGAGAAAGGTGCGCATACACATTTTTGTGCATATGTCATGTATGCTGAATATGAATTGTGATTCAGTTGAAATTACTCTTAGTTTGTTTCTTTACAGCAAATACTAATATTTATGGGTGATTTAGTTTCAAAATATATCTGTCTATTCTAAAGGTAAATAAAGTATGATCAGGTCAAATATTAAAAAAAAATAAGAAACTAGTGGGGACTGGTCATCAAAACCACTATTTTCGTTTATGGGAATATTAAACATTCCTGAACCCTATATATCTGTATATTCTAAAGGTAAAGTATGACAAGGTCAAATATTAAAAAAAAAATAGGCAACTAGTCATGCTAGTAGGGACTGGTCATCAAAACCAAAATTTTTAATTATACAACCAATGGTAATTCATGTAATTTGGGTATTCACTATTTTCGTTTATGGGTATATTAAACATTCCTGAACCCTACACCTTACAAAAACATAATACTTCATTATACTTTACAATTTAACATTGTCTAAATGAAATCTCAAAAATAAAAAAGCACAATTCATTAATTTTCCACACACATGACACACCTGAAAAGATGGATATTCCTATCTTGTATTAAAATTATTTGGGTGTTAACTTAAACCATAGTTACCACACATGCATATATATATCTCTCTAAGAGGGATTCAGAAGATTTCAGATTTGTACAAGCCATTTGTTCCAGATAATGTTCAAACTGTTCAAAAAGTTTTTGATCCTAAAGCATATGAAGCTTAAACACTACATCTGAAGTAGAAAACCATACTGAACTCTCATTAGTGCTTCTGAGTTCTAAAGAAATTCCAATCTTAATAGAGATTAAATATGAAAGGATACATTCTTCTTTTTTCATTTGAAATTTGTGCCTGAGTGTTGCTTTATAATAAAATATTGAAATATTGAATTTCAATATACTAGAACAAAGTATGAAAAAATCAATAGATAATTGGTCATTGGGTTGTATGGTATTATTTGTTGTATATTCATTGTATATTCATTGTATATTCATTGTATATTCATTGTATATTAATTGTATATTTCAGATACAAACTTAGTGGACAGACCATGCCTATGTTAAAAGAATGGATGATGGCTACAGTTGGGATAAGTCTAGATCATAAAACACCTGCACAGGTATGTTATGTATGTTAGCAATATATAACTTCTTCAATACCACAACAGCAATGATTGGTAGTTGCATGGGAAATAACTTTTACAATGATTCACATATTTTTCAGCTATTGTTCTAAAGGGGATTCATTAAAAATTCATGCTTGCATTGTCTTGGTGGTAGTTTTGACTAAATACACTGTAATTTATTACTAGTCTGTAAATTTTCAGTAGTTAATATCACAAAGGCCATGCTGTTTAAAAATGACAAAAGAAATGCATGATTATGTTGATTTTCTGTAGACAAGAAGATGAAGTCTGAAAAGTCCATGAAGCAATGCTTATCCAAAAAATCGGAAAAATTAACATCCTTTTGATCTTTAAATATATATATATATACTGTACTTCACACTATTCAGTGCCATTACTTATAGTATGTCAGTATGGTATGATTGGCAATAACTAAGACAACTTCTCACCAGACCAAAGTATAACTATTATCTCCTCAGACATTTAAGAACGTGCAAGTCTTTGAACTTACACTTCCCAAGTATGCAGACCACAATTTTAAAGACCAGTCACACTCACAGGCTGGATAAAAATAAATTAAAAATACACAAGCTAGTACATGTGTATGTCCAGTCTTTTTACTTTGATATATATTAGAATAAAATGGAAAAAGATATGTTAACAGATCAAATTATAAATATGAGGGTTTTGATTGGGTTAAATGATTAAAGAATAATGCCCTTAAAAAATGAAGATAGAGAATAACTGGCAAATGAAGATTATAGAAAAAAGGGGTTAATTTTTTAAAGATTAGAGAAAATAGGGGTGAAAATTAAATGTTTACAGAATAACAGACCCCCCCCAATCCAGACCCTCAAATATTGTAGTTGCTGGTATTGCAAAGTAGCAATAGAGAAAAACAATATTTTGATAATCTTTAATGTGAATGAAAAATAACATGTTTACCTCCAGCTCCAGTTTAATAACATATTAATACCTACATGTATGAAATTAATGGGAAATATATAATTAATATCTTATTTATGGGGGCTTTAGGGGAAAGCAATACATTTTTTTTTAATTTATTGACTAAAACACCAACCCAATATATACCCTAGGTACTAACTACAGGAGAGGAGTGATCTGAGAGACTGTACTTCTGAAATATTGAGTCTTTTTATTTTCAAACCGTAAAAAATTAAAAGGTTATGTGTCATGGATGGAAATTCCATATCCTTTGTTTTTTCTATTATATAGCAAGCTGTAATAAAACGAAAATTTAATCATTCCTTTCAATAAGAAATCTAAAATAAAAGATACTACTGTCATTATATTTGTTACACTTCAATATCTATATATTCTTGGTAAGAAGGGTACAATGTACATTGTAGCTGCACAATTGTGAAATTTATATTTTAGCCTGAATTAACAGCTAAAGATATACAGGCACCTATAAAAAATGACGAATTTATGTCAGACCTGAGACGTACAGGGATAAGTAATACAGATGATTGCCAAGACAGACTTTTCAGAGCTCATGGTGAGATTATTCACTTCATACACAAAATTTAGTCCTCTTAACAGTGTTTTTTTTGTGGATTGGTTTCTTAACTTCATGATCTTGATTTATCATAATTTATGTAATTTTGAATGACAGTCTGTATAAGATAGATGATGTTGAGATATTTCAATTTAAGGCAAAAGGGTTTCAATTTTTGTAAAATGAAAGCACCACAATTCACATGTTTTGTGTGTAAAAATGATTTACAGAAACTTGCTTAAATAATCTTTTTTTAAGTCTTCAATATATTATGATATTTAACCAGATTTGAAGGTCAAAAGATTACACATGTTTAGTTCCAAAAATTTGCAAGTAGAAAATCGATAGATTAATCTGTTGGTGAGAAATTTCAATACATTTGAGGCTCCCGCAGGGTTAAAAACGACCTGCGACCTCTGGGCTTTTTAGAGGCGACTTCCGACCTGAGAGCCTTATAAAAACGACCTGCGACCTTTAAAATTTGGAAAAAACGACCTCCAACCCACTTCCGTCCTCTATGTTGGGAAAAACGACCTGCGACCTGTACATTTCCCTTAAAAACGACCTTTCTACGAATTTAAAAGCGACCTTGCGACCTGAGGGGGGTACCCTGTGGGAGCCTCACATCTGTAGTTGTTTAATTAGAATAAAGATTTTCCGATTGATTTAGAATCAAAATAAATGGTGACCTTGTCTCTTTAGATATGTGAATTTCATATAAGTCATTTATATGTTTTGAAGGTCATACTTTACATGAAATATTTCTTCTACGAGAAGGGAAATTTAAAAGAATTCCAGATCTTGTGGTGTGGCCAAGTAAGTACAAGTTTATTTTATAATGTTTGCTGTATATAAAGAATTCCTCAAGTGACAATCATTTTATACTTATTATTAAATAAAATCATGAAAAGTATGATGTTTGTGATTTGCGGTCGTATATTGTTATCATGTATTTGTTGTCGTCGTCGTCATCTGAAGTCACTTAGTTTCCGGACAATAACTTTAAATTAAGAGAATGGATCTCTATGGACTATAAACACAAGGTATGAAACCACAAAAGGAAGGTTTGGATTGATTTTAGGGGGTTATGGTCCCAACAGATTAGGAATTAACGGCCTAAAAAGGGGTTCAAATAAGCATTTTTCTTGTTTCCAGACAATAACTTGTGTGTAAGTGTATGGATCTTTCTGAAATTGTACCACAATGTTCCATACGGAAAAAGGAAGGTTGGGATTGATTTTGGGGGTTATGACTCTTAACTGTTCAAGAATTAGGGGCCAAAAACAATACTTTTCTAATACTTTGTGTAAATTTATTATTTCTTGACCAATTTCAATGACTTAAATTGGGTGTACCTTTTATTTATCCTAGTGCTGTCAGGCCTTCAAATTTTTCCAGTTCTTCATGTTTGTCTATGCTTGGTGATTTGGAAATTCTTATTTTTAAAAGTTGACATTCATTTACATTTGCCATTCACATTAAAGGGGCACTAGCTGTCAAATTCATGGTCACCGATTTGACTCAAATTCTCATATATGATTTATAACAATGTAAAACATTTGTCCAAACTATCAAAAGTCTAAAATAAACAGTTTACAGAGCATGGGGTAGATAATATATAGGTTTGTTTCGTGTATATTTTAGTCCAGACGCCATCTAATTACCTATGGATTTGACCTCAGATGACCATATAAGCAATGTAAACATAAATAAACATATGAATAGATTAAACCAACACGTGCAATTGGATTTTCATAGGTCTGTTTGATTTCATTTTATAGATTAAAAATAGATGTTTCTCATTGTTTTTAACCGTATAAGAATGATTTTATGTGCATCGAATTAGTAATCAACTGATTTACCGTAGTTTCACGTTCATTGTTGACATTCTTTTTCTTTAAATAACCAGGACACGTACAATGCATGCGTTGTCAATCTCTAGCTAGGGGTTAAATTGAAGTTCACATGAATACGGATTTAGAGAGGTCGACTCATTCACTTGCAAGTAAATTACTAATTATCAATGTTTCTTAGCGTAATTTGACAAAATTTAACCTTTTTGGCTGCAAAGAGCGAATTGTTATTTCACTATTTCACTTTCATTATTGATTGAACAGAAAAAAATCAAACTTTAGATTTTTTATATATCTCGTAGCTAGTGCCCCTTTAATACATACATTAATATTAGAAGGTTTAATTATTGTTTAAATTCCTTGATTATCTCAGAATGGAATATAAAAGTCAATGAAGTAAAAGAAAATAATTCAAGATTCACATGCATGCCTTGAATTAGATTAAATCATTTAGCTTTTTTGCACACTTTAGTTTGTATACTAAGATATAACTATTTGTTTTCCAGCCAGTCATAATGAAGTTGTAAAGATTGTTGAACTTTGTTGTAGACATAATGTTGTGTTGATTCCTTTTGGAGGTAAGATAAAATTCAGTTTGAATGTTCAGGGTTTTTATCAGACAATTTGCTACTTTTAAATTGATGTTAGTAAATACAAGTTCTGCCTATCTCACCTTCATTTTAAACTCTTTGTTTCATTCTGAAGAAAGATATGTTTTTGAAAAGAAGCCTCAACATTTTCCAAGAAAAGCAAATATTACAAGGAGAAAAATGTGGTTTGTTTTTTTCAGATTTCTATAAACATGACATAATTTATGTTCTATAATTTTTAATTTTTTTTTAAATTTCTTATATTTCATACAAATATTTGAAAAGGTATATTAAATTCGCCTACTTTAATCAACAATTTTTGTCAAACTATTTTCCAGGTGGGACAAGTGTATCGTCTGCTCTAGAATGTCCATCAGCAGAACAAAGAATGATAGTCTCCCTTGACACATCACAAATGGTATGTGTGTTTTATATAAATAAATGCACTAGGATCAAAAGACAATTAATATGGAGTAGACAATACTTAAGGTAGCACAATACAAAGATTTTATAACTACAACTCCCAAGTTTTAAAATGCTGTAACTTTCTTAATAATGCTTGAAAATTTATAAAAGTGGTAGTTTTGGATAGCTAACAGATTACTCTTTCAATTTAATGCAATGTTAGTATTATTCAACAATTATGTAACCAATTATAATGTTAACTGTGTCTAAAATATTTTTCACCAAATTTCCACTTTCAAATGAAATTAGCTTCTGCATAGGTATCCCTAGAGGGTTGATTTTATTATATGTTGTTCCTATGGCCGTTATCTACAAAAGGGTGTCTCAGATTTCAGATAGAATGTATAGAACAAATTTTACATCTAATCAAACATTATCCTCTTTTATGTGTTTACACTAATTAGAGATTTATGAGAGAATGGAATACCATAAGAACAATTTGAGACACTCTTTTGAAGCCCATGATGTTTTGATTAAGATTTCGTTAAAATTTTCTGTATAGTTAAAGAAATGATAGAGCTAAATTCATTCAAGTGAACTGACCCAGATTTTGCCGCTAATTACATTATAATTGATTACATAATGATTGCATAATAAAAATATTGCAACCATTTAAAAGATTAATCTTTTATCTATCTATATAAACCTCTTTCATTATTTCTATGCATTCATAAGAAAGTTACAGCATTTTAAAGGTTAGTGATTGGAAGTAAAAAAATCTTTGTATTGTGCTACCTTACAAAAAATTAACGCATGGAGTCATAAGAATGTTTAAACAGCTTTAGGATATTACAAAATTCCAGACATCTGTTGATTTCCTTGTGGAATATTTTGAGTAAATCTTCTTGCCTAATTTTACTAAAATTTGGATCAGTTATTAAATAGTTTATATATTTTATTTTGGATAAAAAAATGTATAAAAATAAATTACAATGGAAATAGAAGTATCAAGATAGTGAATGCTCCCAGGGGATGTGGAAATATTTGTTGTGAGCACTTGTCCTTGGGCAAGTAAAACGGTAAATTTTACTTGTCCAGAAAAAAAGTTACTTGCCCTGATGGTCCCAATAAATATTGTAGTATTTTATTGTTAGCTAATATATGATTCTTAGCACTGTTTTGCATCCCAAACAAATCAGTGAAATCAATTGGTTTATACAAATCTATGTGTAAAAATTTAGGAATGTTGGAAATGGGTTTATAACATCAATGGGACAGAAACTCAAAAGCAAACCAACTAAATGAAATGACATGTAAAGGACAAGTTTGCAGCATTGTTTTTTATATAAACCTTGACCATCTCTGTTTGCGTTTCATTCTTTCGACTTGACTCAACATTCTTTTTGTCTTGCTTGCCTGATGTTTTATTTTAAAAGTATTCATCAATCTGAATCTCGATTCAAAATCTTAAGAAATGACACTTCCGGTGAATAGTGGATAAAACATAATCGACGATCCCGGGTCAATGGACAAAGCCAATGCAATATTACGCGACTCGGGTTTGCATATTTATTTTTACTCATTTTGATAATCGATTTATTTCCGGAGTTATGTAATATTTATCGTCATGAACATTGATTTTTATACTTAAATATATGTTTTTACTCGCTGATTATTGGTTTCTTTTACATAAATTAAATATCTTTATACGTTTTGAAATTAATCCTATATTTTTGCTGAATTTGAACTTTGTCTTGTATATTATTTTACTTGACCACGGGCAACCAAGACAAAAATAATTACTTGTCTGGGTTTTAAAATGTACGAGTAGGGCGAGTCGGGCATAGCATTTCCACACCCCTGGCTCCTCACTTGATAAAATCTATAAGGTCTATAATTTATAAATATTAGTTTCAAATTATCATAAAATTTTTAAATGATTGTCTGCCATTATTTGAAGATTTATCAGTTGATAAAGGCAAACTTGTTACCTGTGAATTCCTGCAGTATTATTAAGGCACATGACCTGTATTATTCAAGCACTTATATTATACTAACAGGACTGAAGAACATTTGTTACACAGCAGATTTTAGATTTTAAAATGAAGTAAAGATTTTAATTTTTTTCTCTCTTGAAAACAAGTTATTTTATACATTCATTTGTCTGGATATAAACTTAATAAAATCATGAAAATGCAACATTCTTATGCTTTTATTATTGTTTCAGAACAAAATACTATGGGTTGATGAAAAGAATTTAACAGCATGTTGTGAAGCTGGCATAATAGGTCAAGATCTAGAACGAAGGGTAAGTCGGACATTTAGGTTGATATTTAAAATCTACATCCCAAAAAATGTTCTGTTTTCAATTCATTTGCTATCATTTTGTACTGGTCAATACTGAATTGATTTTTTTTATATTTCGAATTTTAAGAACATAAATAGGCAAATTGTAACATCAAATATTAAAGTCATATGAAACGAGTGACAGGTGAAAAATAATGTTATTCCAATTCTTGAACCAATGCATACAAACATCATAAACTTAGTCTTCTGTGCAAGATTTTATCATTTTTTTCGAATAAATTTTATATAATCATCAATTTTTTTTTCAATCGGTCAGTGTTGTTGTGAAAATATGGCAGGTAATTAAAGTTTGTGTTTTGAAGCCGAAGTTTAACGATTGTCACCTGTTTGTCAACAATCGACAAAAAAGCATGGATATTGAGAACGTGTTTAACATTTAAAATCAGATAATATTTTATTTCAAGGACATCCATGCGTATTGCGATCACCAGATTTTTACGAGATGGGTCACACTGAGGTCACTTAGCATACGGAAAATATGTTGGGGGGGTGGGGGGGATTGCTTCCTTTCGAGGAAGCAATTAAAATAAAGTAAACTTCTTCTAAATATGAACAAATTAAAGAACTTTTTTCAGAAAAAAAGTAGATGTACATAAGTTTTATAATGAAAACTATCCATTGAGTTACAAAAATATGAAGTGAAAAATAGTAAATTTTCAAAAAAATAATTAATCAGGGCTATTCCAGAAAAAAATGTATGGGGGGGGGGGGGGGTTGGGGGTTGGAAGGCAGTTTTTGTCAGCACCCGCCACCCAGACAATTGTAATTGTGAATTATAGTGTGCAAAGTTGCTCTGATACCCATCACCCATGTATTATTAAACAATGTGCCTTCCAACCCCCCCATACATTTTTTTCTGGAATAGCCCTCATCTAGATACACTATCCAAATTAAATTATTATGTTAAATCTTTGTTCACACTAGGAAAGAGTTGGGTTTTTTTTTTTTCGAATAATAAAACTAGCATGTTTTGATTGCATTCAATTTTGTAAATATTTGTTTTTTTAGTTATCTGAAAAAGGATTTTGTACAGGGCATGAACCCGATTCAATGGAGTTTAGTTCTTTAGGAGGTTGGGTAGCTACCAGAGCATCAGGCATGAAAAAGAATATCTATGGCAATATAGAAGATATAGTAAGATTTTTACAGAAGATTTGAAAAATATTTTAAACTAAGAAGTTACTCTCATTTATTTTAAACTATCATGCTTATTTATATGATCAGTTATTTATTTCTGACAAATATGTTCAAGATCTCATGGAATAATATTTATATTTCATAAGTAGATTGAGAATGGAAATGGGGAATATGTCAAAGACACCACAACCCAACCAGAGAGCAGATAACAGCTGAAGGTCACAAATGGGTCTTCAATGCAGCAAGAAAATCATGCACACTGACTCTAAATAAACTACTAGTTTAGTGAAAATAGCCGTCATACTTAACTCCAAACATTTAAATGAACTAAATTTTAAAACATACAAGACTAGCAAAAGCCAGAGTTTAAAACTGATTTTGATTGATGTCTGCTCTTTATCTTTTATTGGGGAGTAACGGTAAACCAACTTATTTTTTTGGGGAGGGGTGAAGGGGATTTAACAGATGGCCATTTACTAATTTGAGTTATCACAGCATATTTGTGGGTTTGTACTGTATTATGATAATCTTACAAAAGAGGTTGAGTTTAAAGAGCCAGTAGGATCTGCTGTATAAGATCATTAGGTTAAACGCTCAAAATTTGACCCATCTAGTAAAATATGTACAAACTTTTTAAAGAATAGAAGCTTTGGCCTGAATCTAGGATAATATATTTTTAATTTTTAATGATTGCAGTTTCTTTTTTTTTCAGGTCGTCCATATTAAGTTTGTAACACCTAAGGGTGTAATGGAAAAGAGTTGTCAAGTTCCTAGAATGTCATCAGGGTTGGATATCCATCATTTCATAATGGGGTCAGAAGGTCAGTCAGACAATTTTTATACAACCACAAAAAAATTTGCGGTCTTATATATTGTTATCACGTCGTCAGCGTCATCCTAAGCAGATGGTTTCCGGATAATAACTTTAGTATAAGTAAACAGAAATCAATAAAATTTTAAGTCAATGTTTATAACCACAAAATGAAGCTTGGGATTGATTTTGGGGGTTATGGTCTAAGGTTTAGGAATTAGGGGCCAAAAAGGCCCAACAATAGCATTTATCTAGTGTCAGAATAAGTTGTGTATAAGTATTTCAATTGTTCTGAAATTGTACCACAATGTTTACCATAAGTAGAAGGTTGAGATATATTTAAAGGGTTATGGGGCAAACAGTCTAGGAATAAAGGGCCAAAAGGGGGCCAAAAACAAGCATTTTGTAGTTTCTAGTCAATAAATTGGAGTTATCTTTCTTTGTCCAGAATGGTTGTTGAATCACCTAAAACCAATGCTTTATATAATCTTGGAGTTATCTTTCTTTGTCCAGAATAGAAGTTGAATCAACTTAAATCAATGCTGTATACAATATACAATGCAATATTCACTTTACTACCAACTGATACATTAAAGCAATCTTTACCATTCAGTGATTACAAGCACTTTGATTACCATTCTAGGGTTATGCCCCTTTAAATGTGGAAAATTGAAGAATTTTTTAGTTTCTGTTCTCTTACTTTAAGTTTTTCTGAGCTAAATTTATTGAAATGTGTAGATAATGCTTATTACCTCTAAACTCAGTTTAAGTTCAATTTTTGGCAGCTTCACTTATACAGTTCTTGAGTTATGTCCCTTTATAACGTTATATGCTAGCGGGGCATCATCTGTGTCCTTTTGGACACATTCCCCATTTAGTTACTATTAATTAATATTAATTTTAACCCTGACTGTATGAAATTTTATATTTTAATATTTTATGATGTATTTAAATGAGTAGTAATTATTGCAAACTCCATTAGAAATTTGAATTGAGATCACTTTTGGAATAAGGGAAAGGGGGAAGTGAAAAAAAAATTGGGGTGGGGGTCAATTTTTTTTTCTCATTTCAGATTTCAGAATTTAAAATTTCTTCAAAGTTTTTTTCTTTGAGAGGACTAATATTCAACAGCATAGTAAATTGCTCAAAAGCAAAAAAAAAATTTAAGTTCATCAGACCACATTCATTATGTGTCAGAAACCTATGCTGTGTCAACTATTTAATCACAATCCAAATTCAGAGCTGTATCCAGCTTGAATATTGTTTCCATATTTGCCTCAACCGTTCGGGGTGCGACTTCTGCTGTCGTATAAAGATGCGCCCTGAGGAGCATCTGGTTTGAGAATGATTTAAAAGTATAAAAAAATAGTTTGTTTAAGGAGAAGTATTTTTACAAAAATCAAAAATATAGCAATTATGATAGAAAAAAACACAGACATTGATGAAACAAGTGGAACATCGCTGAAGTAAATTGCATGGTGTCAAACAAGTGCATTTTAGACATTACTATTATGATTAAAATTTTTCA
The DNA here is from genome assembly GCF_963676685.1 of Mytilus edulis. Taxonomy (NCBI): domain Eukaryota; kingdom Metazoa; phylum Mollusca; class Bivalvia; order Mytilida; family Mytilidae; genus Mytilus; species Mytilus edulis. Next base: position 44,909,550 of record NC_092345.1, read on the forward strand.
ATGCAAGAAAGAAGTGTAGTACTGTGGATTCATTTATATTTTCGTGGGTACCAATTTTTGTGGATTGAACAAAACTTACACTTTCATGAACATTTAATTTCAAGGATCTGCCAAATTCTGCATTCAAGCTAATGGAAAATTTGTAATTCGTTGAACATTTACCCACAAAATCCATAAAAATTGGTATGCAACAAAAAATAATGAATTCACAGTATTTGATGTTAAATGGGTTGTGATTATAGATTGTACATGTCGATTGAAATATGAATTTAAAAGACACAGTCAACTTTAAAAAAAAAAAGAAAGATAAGTATTTTATTGAAAAGGAAAACTGTCTTGAACTAACCCTGGTTAAAACAAAATCTACCTAGTTTTATCTGAAAAGATTGTTCAGTCTAAAAGCTTCACTGTAAATGATAGATGTATATTTAAAAAAAAATAATGTTTATGAAATTGATTTCTGTTTGTTTTATGAAAGTGAAAGAACTCTCCTTTCTTCTGAATACATGGTCAATTTAAGATAAGAAGTGAAATAGTAGAATATTTTATTTATAGTTTTTTTTTTATTTTGTAGGCACATTAGGTGTAGTAACAGAAGTAACGTTAAAGATCAGACCAATACCTACATGTAGAAAGTATGGTTCTATTGTGTTCCCACAGTTTGAGAATGGAGTTAATTGTATGAGAGAAGTAGCCAGACAGGTGAGCGAATCTATATTTGTAAGAATAATATATCAAAGCAAAACCTGTACTTTTCTAAGAATTTTATCAGAAATGACAGTTATTTTTTTCCGTACAAAATTATCTGAACCCTTCCTAACATTTTGTACGATGGACCAAAAGTTATTCCAGAAAATTCATTATAAAAACTCCAACAGTAGTATATAGGATTTAAAAGACAATATATGTAGAACCCTTAGCCAAAGTATCAGGGGGGAAATTCCAAAAAATTGTTGATTTTGGCTGTTAGTTTCCTATTAAAATTGACAATCTACTATTCAAAATTCATGATGCCTTTTTTATGTAGCTTATTAGCCTATCTCTTTTATAAAGTTATAAAGTGATTATTTTATACTGTATTTGTTTCAGAGATGTGCTCCTGCATCTATAAGATTAATGGACAATCAACAGTTCCAATTTGGTAGTGCTTTAAAACCAGAGAGTAAATCACTCCTTCAAAGTTTTATTGAGGGAATCAAAAAGTTTTACATTACAAAACTTAAAGGATTTGATCCACACAAGTTGGCAGTGGCTACTTTATTGTTTGAAGGCACAAATGAGGTGAGTGAACACTCTACAGGACTTCTGATTTAAATTTTCCTTGGATTTCAGAATTTTTGTTATTTTGCTTTCTGACAATCTCAGGTATACTTCTGACTAGGGTAACAACATGATAGGAAAATAAGGAGATTGGGCATTGCCAATGAGAAAAATATCACCAGAGTTCAAATGAGGAAGATAAAAACAGTTATTGATCACTGTACCGCATTCAACAATGAGAAAACTATAATAGACAAAATTAACTTAATTGAATGTTTTAGTAGTACACATGTTTTGTTTTCTTGTACATTGAAGTCTTCAACTTTGTACTTTTGTGTGTCTGTGCTTTTCTGCATTTACCTTAATGAGGATTGCTCAGACCCAACAATTTTAAAGCCATGGAAACTCGTGCAGTTATATAATTGTTCATTGCTTTTTACATTTTTTTACATTTTCAAGTTTAATAGACATGTTATACAATGATTTTTGTCTCATTCAGGAAGTTGCTGCACAGGAAAAAAGAGTATATGAAATTGCTGCACAATTTGGGTAAGTAATATGCCCAATTGAACTGAAGACTTTTGTTTTTAAATATTTTTCCTATAGATTTTGTACATATGAATAAAAAGATGTGGAAATACTGCAATCCATTTTTGTAAGCAAATTTTATTTTAGAAAGTTTGAATAAATGTTAGCAAACTTTTGAAATATCTATTCTTATCAGTAAAGTAGTTCTTTATGAAAAATCTATTATAAAAAAAAAATATTAGACTTAATTGAACAGATACATCAATTCTGTTGTCATATAAACAGCTTATTGGAAACCGTTGAGTTTTATTTTTAAAACACAAATTGATGTATTATTATTTTACAGAGGTCTGCCTGCTGGAGCTGAAAATGGAGAGAGAGGCTATATGTTAACATTTGTAATTGCATATCTTAGGGTAATTATAATATTAATTAACTAGTTAGTAATTTTTAAAGGGAAATTTGAATCTTTAAGGAACAAATTATCATGATAAGCATTGGTTGATGGATATATTGTAGTGAAATTCATAGTTTTATAGTTTTTCAGTGTTTGGTAAGAAGGGAATATTTTATATAAAACTCCATAGCAACCATGTGATTGTTAACCAACAACATGTACTAGATTTTATCTGTACCTTATATTTTTAGATTTGAGGATTCAAATATTGAACAGTAGTTAAACATTTCATACCTTTATGATAAGACTTGAAATTTGAATAAAATGTGAAATTACAATTTTATTATCTGTTTGCAGGACTTAGGATTTGAATATTATATTGTAGCTGAATCTTTTGAGACATCTGTACCATGGGACAGGTTAGTTTTATTATAGCAAGCATTTATTTGACTCACTTCATATTTTATTTATTAAGATTTATGTATGAAAAAGTGAATCCCTGAAATGCATTAAAGTTTTAAATTGAGAAAGGAAATGGGGAATGTCAAGTGACAACAACCCGACCATAGAGCAGACAACAGCCGAAGGCCACCAATAGGTCTTCAATGTAGCGAGAAAAACTCCTGCACCCGGAGGCGTCCTTCAGCTGGCCCCTTAAAAAATATGTATACTAATACAGTGATAATGGACGTCATACTAAACCCCGAATTATACACAAGAAACTAAAATTAAAAATCATACAAGACTAACAAAGGCCAGAGGCTCCTGACTTGGGACAGGGGCAAAATTGCGGCGGGGTTAAACATGTTTATGAGATCTCAACCCTCCCCCTATATCTCTAGCCAATGTAGAAAAGTAAACGCATAACAATACGCACATTAAAATTCAGTTCAAGGGAAGTCCGAGTCCGATGTCAGAAGATGTAACAAAAGAAAATAAATAAAATGACAATAATACATAAATAACAACGGACTACTAGCAGTTAACTGACATGCCAGCTCCAGACCTCAATTAAACTGATTGAAAGATTATGCCTTCATCATATGTCTATTTGATAAATAAATACTAATTTTTATGCCCCATTAATAGGCATTATGTTTTCTGGTCTGTTTGTTCGTTGGTCCGTCCGTCTGTCCCACTTCATGTGGAAGTTTTTGGTCGAGGTAGTTTTTGATGAAGTTGGAGTCCAATCAACTTGAAATTTAGTACACATGTTCCCTATGATATGATCTCAGGGATGATTCTACTATATAGTTTAGGGCCGCTAAGCGGCCTTTTGATCGGCCAGTGGCCCCCAAAAAATGTACATGAACATGAATTCCCAATTCAAGAAAATTAAATAAAAATCGATATTTCCGGAAAAGTTTCTGTCCCCGATTAAGGCAACTATAATTTTTCATAGTTTATTGTCAAAACGTTTTAAAATTCGAATAAGAATGCTGTTTATGATCGCATTTTATTAACAACGATTTAATTATGTCAACATGTGGCAAACAATTTTAGCAGCCAAATTCAATTGATTAATATGTTATGGGAGTATTCGATCTTGTAAAAGCAGATCGCCCAGCAGGTTGATAAAAATGGGTGTCAAAGCAAACCTCTGCAGAGAGCAAATTCAAATTTTGATATAACATTGATGGATAAAGTTTAATGGGCACCGATCTCGTAAAAGCAGATCGCCCAGCAGAGCCGGTTATATAATATATTGAAAACTTGTTTTGTAAAAGAAATTATTTCCTCAAAAGACAAAAGTTTGAGCGTTTTTTGAAAATAATGTTGATGATAGACCATTCATGAAATACGATGTCATCATTATGGAACTATTTCAAAAGTTTTGAAGATGACCCAAATAATTTTAAAGAACACTGGTTCAATACTTTAAATATCTTATGAATTAAGTATATGAACTTTTCTGAATTCGACAATTGACCAGTTGACCAGTTCAATTTGAAATCGATTTGAATCAAGGTAAATTTATAGAGATGACCTGCTGTTGAAAAAATACCAGATGAATGATTTTTTTCAGTGGTTTATGTTAGCTGAAATATATGTTTTTGTAATAGGCCTAGGTAACTATAGCTAAGATGATAGACTAGTGCATCATGTTCAATGATATTCATGTAATAACAGTAGCCCATCCAGAATTATTCAAAATGTTACAACTTACATGAACATCAGTGTACAGGTTAAACTTAAAATATACATTTTCCGTTTTTACAGGAAAATAATGTTATTTCGTCTTAGATTTAATGCTTAAAAAATTCCCAATTTGATGTTCAAGGGATCCATTTGAAAACACCTGGAATCATCCCTGGATCTCTCTAATTTTAATGCAAAATTCGAGTTTTTATAGAAAAATGAAAGTGCGGGTGGGGCATCCATGTACTGGGGACACATTCTTGTTCAATTTTAAATTTAGCTTGCACATAATTTAAAAATCCAAATTTGTGTCATGATAGCCTTAAAATGGAAATTTCTTTCGTGTTTTATGATGATGATTAATTTTGCATAGAAAGAAGCATATGTCAAAATCATCAAATGAAGTTCCATCAAAAAGGCACATTTTCTTTACATTTCTTAGAATTGTAGAAATTGGTTTCCTAAAAATTCTGTTGAACCTTAAAACAATATTTATCAAAATGTGAGTCTTATAACAAGGGCAATGAGACATGTAGTTAAACTCAATAGCAGACTAGAACTTCATTAATGAAGATTATATGTTGACATCCAAAAGTCTTTTAATTTTAATTTGATGTTTTGTTACATATAATGTACAGTTATATCCATCCTTTTATCCATGTGTATGATATATTTTACAGATGTTTGGACTTGTGCAATAATGTAAAGGATAGACTGTATAGAGAATGTAAAGAACATGGTATTCAGTTTCCACCATATATAACATGCAGGTAAGAATAGGTAACTCCAGTAAAAACACCAGGAGTCGGTTTCACCAAAAAACTTACGACTAAGATTGATCGTAAGTATACTGAATTGTTCATGACTTTCAATCAATCTTAGTTTTACACTTTTTGTGAAACTGACTCCTGGGTTATTGTTATTTTGAACACTGTTTAAAATGCTTCATAAGTTAGCATATAATCCTTTTTATGAGAAGGTCCTTAGAACTTACTTGGTAATTGTTCACTTTTAGAAGTTATTTGCCTGAATATAATAAAGTTAGATGTTATGCAATTTCAACCAATTAATTAATCAGTTTCTTAGTTGATTAATAATAATTTGGGATTAGTGTTGAAGTTACAAATAGTTTAATATAAAATAAAAAAGAATTTTTTAAATGAATTATTAAAAACAAATATGAAAATCTTTTTTGTCAGTGGACACAGTTGTATATAACCTTTAAGAATCATCTAACAGACACAAAATGAACAACAAGTTGACCTTTATTATAAAAAAAAACGCAATTTTCCTTCAAATATTATAAGAGTGGAACAATGTCTGTGTAATAAATGTATTCCAGTGGCTTTTGGAATTGTTTTCCCATTGTTCAAGCTTGATTAAGGCAAATTTATATTCACTTGTTATTTTGTATTTCTATTTTTAGGGTAACGCAGACATATGATGCAGGTGCTTGTGTTTACTTCTATTTTGGCTTTAATTATAGAGGCATTTCTAATCCTGTTCAAGTATATGAAGCAATAGAGGTATGTCATATTAAGTGTGGTTGGCTCTGAACTTCTTGTACAATTGGTCACATGACTCATACAAAATAGTCTTCAAGAACAAAAACATTCAAGATCTACGAAAACGTTATTTTCATTAAATGGATAACTTCTCAACACATTCTATTATAATGTTACTTTATCTAATTATCTCCCTTTATGTGGCAGAGTAAAAAAATGGGTTTTGTAAAATAAAACACATACTTTTAATATAAACATTTAAAGTCTTACACATAATTCAGGTAGTTATCTTGTGTACTTTTAAGGTTGAGAAATGATGTTTTTATACATGTAGATTTCTCACATATTCAAACTTTATTTATTACAGAATTTAGCGAGAGAAGAAATTTTAGCAAATGGAGGAAGTGTTTCACATCACCATGGAAGTAAGTGTATTACTACAGTCAATTATTGATTATCAACATAATTATGGGAAAGTTTTGGTTTGATCTGTAATTCAATATGGCTGCTACTATCAAACAAGTTCAATAATATTTTTTGATTACTAGAATCTATTTGATTGAAGTTGATGTAAAATTTCATATCAGAATATAAGATTGCATATAACAGAATGCTTGTTTAATATCTTTTGGTATTTTGCAGTCAAAATGAGTTTTGCTCATAGTTAAAGGCTGTACGGTGACCTACAGTTCATAATTTCTGTGTCATTTGGTCTCTTGTGAAGAGTTGTTTTATTTGCAATCATACCACATCTTTTTATAAAAAAAAATTTCGACTCTTGCAAAAAACTACCAGAAATATTGCATCTGTGAAAAATGTGTTATTTTTTATTTTTTTATTAAAGTATATATTTTGGTAAAAAGTTCAGACAGAACACATTCCAGTTTCTTCCCACATCATCTATATATTTCATACATTATAACAGCTATCTTGTGAAAGCTTCTGCTCAAATATCAATTTACTAATGTGGATATTTCCAAAATACAAAACATTTGAGCATGACTTATTTATAATGGTTCAGGCTTTCGAAATCAGTTCAGATCAAATAAGTTCAAAATCAATTTGCTTACCGGTATGTATTTAAGTCAATGATAAAAAAAAATTAATACTTGATCTTGTGTTTCAGTTGGAAAGATAAGAAAACAGTTCTTAAAACAGACAGTTGGGGATGTTGGAGTAGGAACAATGAAAGCTATAAAGAACTACATCGACCCTGAGAACATATTTGGAAATGATAATTTAATGATTGGAGATCTTTCCTCTAAACTATAGACACTGGGCTATTTAATTGATAAACTATCTGTGATATCATTCTTCATATTTCTATTTATACATGTTGAACCATGATATCATGTCATTCAAACTTGCTTACGCTAGATAAAGGCAAAGGAGTAGTTTCAAGAAGGGTCCATACCAACCCTAAATTCCATAAGCTCTGAATGCATTTGACCCTAAAATTCTGTTAAATATATCTTAATCAGACAAAACAAATTCCATAAGCTCTGATGCATTTGAATTAATGTGATGTCATATTTGTGCACTCTAATGAAGAAAGTAATGTTTTGACTCAAATTTCTCAACCTTTTCTTGTTCTACAGTATAGGAAAATATTTTGAAATACAAATGTCAATTGTCATAGCTGCAATTTTTTGCAATTCTTTTTGTTCAAATTTCACTGTTATTTATCTCCCCTATTTCTCAATAGTATGTGTCTTATATTATTAACAGATTTCCTTTGTTGGTTGTGAGAACATAGAGTATCTTATTAGATGTGTACTATTTTTCGCTATCTGTTCTGTCTGTGTGTCATTTTATTAGAGGGTATTACTAACTTCAACAACCTCTTACTTCCTTAAGGTGATACATAACACAACAGGGAGATAACTCTGCTGAACGTTTTATTTACATCTAATGTTAAGGAAATAATAAACTTTTCAATTATCAAATTTAGTGATAGTCAAACTATTATATATCTAATGAAATTTTCAGATAAAGTTTTTTGAAACAATTATATTTTTGTCAAAGTGTCAAAATTTTATGAATATTAAAAGAGTCAAATTTATTTTGGTCAGGTACCAGAATCTGAAAACAGCATTATCCTTGTACAAACTTGCAGCTTTCATAATAAATGAAAAAAAAATACAAATAATTTTTATTGATTGGTATTGCACTAAATGGTAATATAATAATACAGTATAATTAATATTTATATCGTGTAATTCATAATATGTAGATCTACAAAAATAAAAATAAATCCAAACATAAAATGTGTTTTCTTTTTTTTTTAATTTTATCTATTTGATCGTGGAACTAATATTACAAGCCTGGAAGTTACAGGGGAATGAAAAGGATATAAGATTTAAGTTTTGTAGTGAGATGCAAGGGAAATCTATGTAAATTACATTCTAATCTCAGCATCTTGACAATTATATATTGAAAGTTACATATAATCATGTATATACAAAACATATCAAGAGACTTCCTATGATTCTATATCATTTTAACTGGTTGATAATGAGTTCAAATAGGAAGATAAATATAGATTCCACAACTGCAACAAGTGTATTACGATATTTCTCCACTCGAGACAGTTAAATTTTAATATTTAAAGTGTGAGGCTTCCCGAGCTTTTTAAATAATTAAAATTTAACTGTTGAGAGTGGAGAAATATTGTAATACACGAGTTACAGTGGTGGAATCTGTTTCTCTTATGACTTTTATCCTTCCTTTTCAAAGATTTGAGGAAAATTGTGTACTTTTGATGTGACATCATCAGGCATGGTCACCTTTTTTCATGACGTCACAATAAGAAAATTTAGAAGAAAACGTCACAATTAAATTTCAACCAATCATTTGCCGAGAACAGATTTTTCACTAGTGAGGAGAAATATTTTTCTCACACCGGTCAGGAAATGTGAAAATAGCACAGAAATTAAAGAAACATATATTCATGATCTTTGTAAAGTCAACTGTGACTATAGGAAGTATTTTGTGAAACATACATGAAATACATACATTTGGATATTTTTCAACATCTACAGACAAGGTTGAATATTTTATTGGTGATGTTTCAACATGTCATACTGTAAACCAACTTATTTTCGCCAGCAATTTAATTTCGCGACTTTCGCGAGTAGAAAAATGACACGAATAAAAATCGTCGCGAATATGTAAAACTTGGATGTTTCCTTAATAATTTTCATCAAGTAAATCAGAAAATCGCGAAATTGAATAAAAGTATTGGCGAAAATAAGTTGGTTTACAGTAATTATTACTGAGATTCTGAGTTTGGTAATTTATACAAAAGAAAATCATTATCAACATAATCATTCAATAACATAAGTGTCAATTCAGTTGTACATGTACAAATATTCTACATGTAATTTTATATATGTTGGACTCAGAAAAAGTCACTCATTACTATTCAACTGTACAACTTTCATGGTTTTTTTTTTTTAGAAAACAGCTATGAATTTATAGCAAAATACAAGTCTACTATAAGCTTGTATGCTGAATTATTTTTTTAATCACAAAATTAAATTTCCACAGGAAAAAAATATTCAATCCATTAAAATTGGTACCGTGAAACTATAGGAATAAACAATATATGGAAGTCAGTTTTAAGTAGTACCTGTACACATCATTTTTTAACTTGAATATCTGAGTATATATTATAAACAAATGGGTGACATTAGTTTTTGACCTATTTTTCTATCATTCTTTATTTTTTGGAGGGCCATTATTCTCTTTTTTAAACTCCACCAAGACCCTTCCCTCTAGCTGTTAAACTGTTAAGATACGACTTAAAGTTACACCACACAAAAATCTTATATTTATAAAACAAATACTGTTTCAAATCAGTCAAACCATGAAATTTTCAATAAAGTATTTTTAAATCCATGTATATTGTGTCTAGTAAGCACTTTCAAGTTATCTCCATTTGTTCATACTTTTGGTAAAAAGAACTAAATAATCTTCACAGACACTTTTCACATGCAAGGTTCAACATAGTTTCCTGGGAAAAGTCCTGTAACGCCATTACATACACCCTCGTACCATCCATCATCGTTCTTCTTTAAAACATAGACGACTGAGTTCTCACTGAAGGAGAGTTCATCTGGCTTGTCAGCATCATAGTCATAAATAGCAATAACTGTAATGAAATAGAAAGATTTTTTTTAATTGAATGAAATTTTAAAGGTATTCTGTATTTTTCCCTAAATAATAAGAATAACATATTCCAGGAATATATTTTATATCAAATTCTTGACAGTTGTTTGTATGTTTTCTGTGACAAACCATCTTCGCTAGCCAAGGGTTATGATCCACTCCCGCTCTCTTCACCCTTGGCGGATTGAGGTAATATTTCGGAGACACAAGGTAAGGATTTTTATTGGTTGCAGTAGAAACTCGCTGCATCCAATCAAAAAGCGCCTATAACTTGATCACGTGTAAATGTAGAAAGTGTTTGTAAACAATTGCCACGTGTTTATTGTGCAACAAGTCTTTACCTCACTAAACATACGACTACATTTAGTGACAACTTGATTGTTTTCATTCAACTAATAGAAGTTCCTGTGTATGTTTCATGCACAAATGCATGAATGTTGACATATATTTTCGTTTCCGGCTTTACCAAGTGGGTAGAATCTAGACGCTACCGTGTTTTTACCTCCAAATTGAAGAGTTCAAGTGCTACCATTGGTCAAGAATAATGTATTCGGAATGGGCGTGACTTTAATCTTCCGATAGATGTCGCAACATTGATATCACAAATGTTGGCTCAATCTGCCAAGGGTGAAGAGAGCGGGAGTGGATCGTAACCCTTGGCTAGCGAAGATGGTGACAAACTTAAGTGCCTTAATCTTAAATCTTATACAAGACCAATCAGGGTTCTCGTTAAGAGGTGTATACGCGTCCTGGACGCATGGAAATCAAGCTGGAGGCGCCATTTTTAAAACCTGTGCGTCCCTGGGACGCGTCCTGATTGTATCCCCTGAGTCCCAGAAACATCGTTTTGACTAGAAGATTTATGATACAAGTTACAACATTGTTTTAAGCCGTTGTTTAGACAAAAAACTAAACCGGAAGTTGATGTCAAAACATCGATGTAATGCGTAGATCAATATTTTTGACAGCTGATAGATTTATAATTTACATAATTTACATTGTCTGCATGGTTGAACAAGCCAATGAACGATCATGAGACATTTGTCAAATTATAAAATAAAAATTGTTTGCAAACTATTTTTAAATACAAATGCTTGAATGTACCTGAAATTGAATGAATATAAAACCAAACTAAATTATTAAAAGCAGAATAATCCAGAAATTAAATGAATTCCTTGACCAAATGTTTTCTTTTGTTGACAAACATGTCACATGATCATTTTAAGGGGGGAAAAATACTTGGGGAAACACCTAAATAACAGACAACCCTGTTTGGATATTTATAGCCCTTAAAAATAAACAGCCTATATAGTAGTGCCATGAAAATAGTTAAATTTGGTGTATATATTTCAATCTACACTAATCTAATTGGGAAAAGTGTGTAGAGGGAAAGGGATTAATTTGTAAAGTTATTTTTTTGTTATTTAAATTTTGGTAACTAAAAATCACCAGACAAATTCTTTAACTGAGTTTATTATTATAATAGTCCATTCATATTAAAAAAAAAAAAAAACCTACCTATCGCCCCAATCTTTTTTATGGAACTCTGGCTTTGGCAAAACAACATTTTTTTTCAATGTGGCCCCACATCAAGAATATGACAGATCCAGAGAAAAGTCTGTTTCATGTATATATTTTGAACAATAACTATTGAGCATTGTTAAGAGATAATTTTAATTGATACTAGAACACACCCGTGATATCACGGGTCCGTGACTGAATTAAAGTATATAACTATGCGCAAGCCTTGTTTTAGTATTAGTATTGTCATCTGATAAAGTCATGCCGATTATAAGATACACAGTTTTTCTCTGCTTTCAAGTCTTTCTGTTTGAACCCGTCGAACTGAAACAATAATATTAATTATTTGGAAAACAAAAGGTCCTGGAATGGAGTATTTTTTAATCAACAGCATTGTCCTATATAAGTTATAAATAAAGTTGAATTCTTTGCTTCACTGTTTTACGTCATGCCCACTAACAAATTGAAAACTGTACCTATACGCCTTATTTTTAGTCCAGATTTTTAGTATTCGTATTGTTATCTTAGAAAGTCTTATTGATTAAAATACTACAATAGGTAACAATTTGACAATTTAGTAGTGTCAACCCTGTGGTTTAATATGACCCGTGTATATAGCATATTAATCCTGAATACAACGTTTGGTGGTGCGCCTGTCAGATGCGGAACGTACAGATAAGGTAATAGGTAACAGGGGAATATACTATTGGTATCGGTAGCGGACTCGACCCGGAACTTCTTAATTATTGGCAATATTAATTACGTGGAAAACAAAAGGGCCTGGAATGGTGTAATTTTTAATCTACACCTTTGTACTATATTAGTTATATATAAAGTTGAATTCTGTGATTCGTCGTTTTTATGTGATGACGGCTGACAAATTGGACCTCGTAATTTTAGTATTATAGATAATGAAAACTACCAACCCAACACGCATCGCTTAAGTTGTATTTTGTCATATTTCATTATATTATGACACAAAAAATTACATGCACTGTCACCAAGAATACTCCTAGCCACAACTTTAATTGTAACCGTTAATGATTCACAAGGAATTAATATGCGTACAGAAATATCAAATATTAAGGCCACGACTGCAAAAACTATAAATATCAAATCTTTGTGTACCTCATCTCATCAATTGTGAAGGTATCTGGCCAGCACTTACAGAGATAATTGATCAAATGCCAAATGGATGAAATGACACTTGTCTGACTTGAGAACAAATGTCCTGTCATCCCAATATGGCAGTAAAATAGTCAAATGTGTAAATGTCAATATGTGTATCATTTATATGTGAACATGTATCATCCTTTTGCATTCCTTACGTGCCAGTCTCAAGTTCAAGTCTCTAGCTTGTAACTCAGTGGTTGTTGTTGGTTGTTGTTGGTTGTTGTCTGTCAAACATGATTGATTAGGATTGATTGATTTATTGCTGTTTGTTTTACATCAGTATATTTTAAAATATCAATTTCAACAATCCACAGGGAAAGTAGAGAAGTTATTGTATATTTGTGCTTCACATGTATTAAAACATCTTGTCCTTAACTGTTATATGCATACCTTTCTCTAAATACTGGTTAGGCACCCAATCTTGCGTCAGCAAATTAAGAGGTCCAGTTGGTGCATATGGATCCTCAGGTGGGTCATCAACATCTGTAAACTGGGGGGGTGGAGGTGGAGCTGCTGGATAGTCAAAATTTGGGTCCGTTGATGGAGGGGGTGGCAATGGTGGAGAAGCTGCAATATACAATCATCTGTTGCATTCTGGGGAATGTGAGTTCACACATGAAAGATTAAAAAAAAACAAAAAAAAACCTGCAACTCTTTTAGAGAGAAAAAAGGAATTAAGGGCATACGATACAGTTTTTAACTCATATTGAAATTTTGATGAAAATTTTCATATAGGCTATTTTTTATCGGATTAAATCAAATATGTAATAAAAATATACCATCATGTGCTACTGTTTGAGTAAATTGAGGTTGATATTTCAGATATTTCCTTAAATTCAGATTTGAGGACGTATTTATCCTTTCAACAAAAATACACAACTTTTTTTTTAAAGATAAACACAAGCTGTTTTTTGATAAATTATTTGTAATTTCTGTTTTATGTAAATGTTCTATAAATTTGTACATTCTATTTTTTCAAAATAATTCATATTCATCAAATTTTCATGAATGTAGACAAATAATGTCATTTTTTGCTGTATATTTTTCAAATTTAAAAGAATAGCACTATAGACTTATTCATGAAAATTGGTAAACAATGTCATTCTAAAAAAGAGGGGTCCATGAACTCACTTTCAAGTTAAATCAGTTTGAATGATAAAAATCAGTTGGAAACAGCATCTTTTCCAGATAAGTCAGTTTGACATCGTGAAATTTATCAATTTACGTTAGCAAGTCATTACCTCCCCTGTAACTGTATTGCATCCCCTTAATTTAAACCTAAATCTATAAGTTAAATTTTTTTTTAATCTACAACATTCATTTCAATATACAAGATTGTATTTTTAAAAGATACAATTATTTTTTTTTTTGCTGTAAAGTTGCCACAAAAGACAATTTATCCTGTAAGTAGTTAAACTTGGGTTTACATTGATCAGTATCCCTTAAGCTTTCAAAGGGTTTTGGCATGTGAGATAATGAGGTCACTGTCACCCGGTTAACTCAAATAAGTAAAACTAAAATGAAAATTTAACTTAAACTTCACCCAAAGAACAAACATTAAAATGACATGCACACCTTCCAATATATCGCTGGTTCTGGTGTTACCAGCTATCCCAGGAGATGGCGGTGGTGGTAAAGCATCTGAAAAAACAACATCAAACGTTCATGCATTACTACCAATAATTAAGCCATTCAATTAATGCAACATATACATTCTACCCTACATACAAACACAACAAGAGGCTGTCAGAGTGACAGCAAACCACATTTTTTCACATTTAGTTTTGTCCTGGCTTTTTAAAATTTTACAAGGACCATAACTCCTGAACGGTAAAAGTGAAAAAGGTCAATATTGAACATGACCTCATCTTTGACATCAGTAACACCATTAAAAAAATTATGAGTCAATGTTTTTTTAATAGCAGTAAAATTCCTGTGATTTTCCATTAGAGGTTTTACAATTTATTTCTTTATATTTTACTGGTACTTTTAAATCATTACATTTAAATTATTACCATAAATATTACTACAATGTATAACATATTTCTGTATTCCCTATAGCTATCTTTAAAACAAAAGAAAGACATCAAGTACACATTGATTTTATTGACAAATTCTGTGGTTCTTATTTCAAGTTTCAGAATTTTGTGTGAAATTTTCTGAACTTCATACTACCTCCTGTGGCAGATAGAAATCCCTGAAAAGAAATACCTTAAAATATTCACTTATTTTGTCAAAACACAAAGAAATGACAGCTGCAAGTATGTTCAAAACAGAATAATCCTTATTATACATAATAATAAAGACCTGCATCTGAAAGCAAAGCAATGACAATGAATAAGCACATGTAGCAATATGCATACCGGTAATTATCAAAAATGAACATTTGATCTAGAATTTTGAATTTCAAAATGTCACTTTTCATGCTTTTTTGACTGAATTTATAGACTTACAAAAACTGCTAACTATTATTGCTTTTTGTTTTATGCAATGATTTTTATTTTCTCAACAAAAAGAGATTTATTTTAATGCAACAATTACAAACTAAGAGAATAAGTATTACAAGTAATTGCATAAAGTCTGGTATTTTATAGACTTCTAAAAAAAATGTTAGTGTATTAAATTATTCATGCATGAGCGTATTTTTTTTGTTTTAGTCCCTTATAAGTTCAATTCATTGTATTCATTTGATTTGCAACCAAAACCTTGATACAACAACAAAATTGATATGCTGAATTGTAGCATGTAGAATTGTTGATAATAAATGTAAAAAAAAAAATTACATAAATATTTGATTTGTTTGGTAAAGTTATCTATTATAAATTTATACAATTCATAAAATGGTCTCACCACATATGGAGAGTATGTTCTAACGAATTAACATCATAACAGGACACTTTTATTAAAATAAAATTTAAAACTATGTAAGCAACTGCAGTGCATGTATGCAGTGTATGTATGTTTCATTTTTTGTTTCGTTAAATGCTCAAAACTTTATAAAAATTTTTTTTTAAATCTCTGCAATCTGAGGTGTTGAAACTCTTTATATAGACTCTATTTTTGACTTAGCCTTTCTTTTCAATTAATCTATTTATTTTTTGTTATTAATAGAGTTTGAAAAGTGATCTTTAGATAAACAGCTTGACAGAGTGAAAGTAGATTGCTAGTACTGCTGAACTCACTTTTTAGGCAATGCCTATTCTTCATTTCAGGCTTATGTTAGACAAGAGATAATTAAAACACAGAACTATAAAAATAACCTTAAGCTTCTCTTATCTTAATTAAGAATGGTAAGGCACTTTTTGCTAACCCATGCCATCCACTTCATCATATTTTTATACTTTCATAGAATTGGTGTCAAAAATTAAATATCCTTTCAATTTTTATTATTATCAAAGTCCCTGTTCCCACATGATGAATTATGGAACAGCGCTTTGTATAACAGATAAATTCAGTATGGTTTTATTTCATTATTGACTGCGATGGGGCTTTCTAGAAATATTGTCTTAAAATATAACACAAACAAAATTATTTGTATAACCATACCAAAGAAAGTAAAAAGAAACTGAAACACAAAAAAATAAGCATGCAAAATCAAATGTACAAAACATGCATAAAAAGTATCATGTCTGAAATATTTTCGATAGTAGCTGTGTTATTCTTTAATTTTAAAAATTTAAATGAAACTTTGAGTTGAAGAATATGTAGATTTTTAGAGGCTCTACCTCTTGCATGTCTACGCCTCGATCCTACAATACAAAACTGTTACATTTACATATCATCTATTTAAAACTTTGTGAATATAAGATGTTTGCTTCCTGTAAGTTTAGATTCAGCTTAATATGTGGAAAGAATGTTTTCTTCCTGAAATTTGAGCTTAATATATCTTGAAATGATTGCTTGCTTCCTCTAAACTCTTCCTGTAATGTAAGCTTATATGTTATTAAGAATGCTAAGAATGTTTGTTTCCTGTAATTTAAGCTTATTTTTTTTTGTAACCTCTAGATATCTTCCTTTTACCTAGGCTTTGTATTAAAAAAAAATCTAGCAAACTTGTCTTCATTTTTTCCTGTTTTGATGTAAATTAATTATACATTAGCCATTAAAAATAGAGATGTCATAAAAATGTTGTTTTTTTTTTTTTTTTTAAATTTCCCGTCATTATCCCAAACAAAAGAAATTTGTTGTAATTAATTTAACAAATAAGGGAGTCAATGATTTTGATGAAAACATAGTAGCAATGTATATTACTGATAACTTTCAATAAATAAACAATGTTATAATTCATGTAAAAAATTTGACAAATTTTCTGTGTATAATTTTTCCTGACTTTTCAATTAAACAATATTAGCCACATCAGCAACAATATCTGAAAAAATATCTTAACCACAAATCTGTAAGATTTCCACAAAATCATAGGCATACTTTTATGACAAGCTTTTATAGTGTTGTGTATGGTGTTTATACCTTAATTTAAATAATGGAAATTCACTGGCATCATAAATTCTTCTTCTTACCAAAATTACTGTCCATCCTAATGGCAGACATGTGTTGCCCCATGACCATGATGACAATCAAAGGCAATTGTTATTTCAAACAGTTCATTAAAAACAATTATCTAGAATTTATTCACAAATGCAGTGCAAACTAGTACTCAGTGCCCTAACATCAACATTTGATCTGTAAAATGACTTACCAATAGAAGTTTGTGATATAACTTGAGAAGGTCTGGACTGAGGATGTGCCATGCCTACAGGAGGTGGTCCCTGTTGATTATATCTTGTAGCACTTGCTCTTCTCTGTCCTTCTTGGTGTTGTGCTATAAATTATATTTGTTTGTAAAATGGTAAATAAAAGGATGCAAACTTAATGCATACATTATAACTTTTTGTTATTTGTTTATGTAAACAGTATATTAGACAGCAAGCCCATGGTAGATATATGCATGTTGTAGCCTATGTTTCTAAATCAATATTTCTTATGAGCATTGGAAATCTCAAAAAAAGTTTACTGCAGCACATATATTTTGACTTACTATGCTGTCCAGGTAAGGCTGTTATCTGTCCCATGGAATAATTGCTAGCAACAACACTGTTAAATGGTCCTGGACCACCAGCCATTGGTATTGAAGGTGGCGCCACTGGTGGTGCAGGTGTCCTGTAATGACCTTGAGGTGGACCCTTCACAGGAGGAGCAGCTGTCTGGGGTGGAGTAGGTGGCCGAGCTGAAGGAGGAGGAGGAGCCTGATGTTGATGCGTACTACTCACTGATGGAGTACGACTTGGCTGCTGTCTAGGTACACCTCCAGTCTAAAAGGAGATTAAATTACAGAATATTTAAACAAAGCAGCTTTAAGCTAATCAAATAGTAAAAAAACAATATTAGATTTCATTATCTTAATGTCCAGGTTGATGGTCAAGGTTAAATCTGACATCCAATTAACACTGACCAGTTAATACTTAAAATCTGTTCCAATAAAATGAATCTAGACATAAACATCAATGACCCATGTACTAAGGAAGGCAAGACATGGTAAATCCAAAGTTATCGCCTGATTTGTTTCATACAGGATAAAAATCTGGTCAATTCCAATAAAATGCATATGTACCTATTATGGCATTGAATTCTTATGAAGTAAATTTTTTATTAACAACAAGATTGAGGTAAGAGAATTATTTGTATTTCTATTTTCACCATTAATGTGTTTTGTTTTATCTATTTATCTAATTACCATACAAAAGTTAAAAGTAAGAGAGTTGTATAAATACCTCCATCATCCCTTTTATATTATGTTAATTAAATCATTGTAAAATAAAAATCCCATACCTTAAAAAAATTACTTCCTCATCTTTTAATTTTCTCTAATACCGTGACTTGAGAGTACAGTTATTGTTCTTGTATTATTCTTAACAGATTGTAAAACAGAAAAGACAATTGAGACAATTAAAAGGACCAGTTGGTATTGTAAGAGTTGCTGAACGGATGATCAAACAGTTGATCACATTAGCTTCATTTGATGGTAATCCATCACTTTAACTGTTCAATTGTCACTGTTGTACAGCTTGAGGAAGATCCTGATAAAAGGGTATTATGATACAAGTATCCCATGTATTATATCCTCAATTTTCATTGATAAAAATATAAACTTAGGATTTCAAAATATTCATTGTCATGTCTCATGTAAATAAGAACATTTTGTCCAATGACACCATGAATGAAATATAACAAGTTACTTGCTGTCTACCTATTGATTACAGATGTTAATCTTAATTACTATGCTTGAGCAAACATTTTTACAAGTAAACAAAGCAAGCCAACCAAATCTTTGAAATATAAGCATTAGAAAATAGCTCTAAAAGGGGAATTATTATAATTCATGTGTAATTCATATGAATCTTTGTGCCATGACAGTCATATATCATGAGATACAAAATTTGATTTTCTACTACTGTGATTTGATTAACAATTTTGGGTATAATACCCTTAATTGGGGATAGTACCATGGATGAGGATCTTCCCCATAAGAATGGTAAAACTTACGTCCAAACTGTTTTACTAAGTATCTAACAAAGTAGTTTCTCCTGACTTTTTAAATGTGGAAAGCCGTGTCATTTTATCTTTCTTTGCAGACTTAAATTTCTTTAATTCTTTTTATAAAACATGAAAAAAGAGATCGAATAATAATTTCATAATATGTAAAAGGGGAACTATATCATTATGAGCTTACCTTGACTCCATGACCTATTTCATCATAAACAGAAAAGTCAATTGCTTTCCGTTGATATTTTGTTGGTTTCTCTGCTTGTTCAGGAAAAATGATTCCATTTTTCACACCCAAGGGTCTGGTAGAACTTTTGTTAGTAGTCAGAACACCAATTTCTCTCCTAGCTACCTTTTCTTTATGTATATTGACTGTCTGCAGGGAAAAAGGATACTTAAGATATAGTGGCATAAACAATGAATGAATTCCATATAATTTGGAGCAGTAGATTTCATGAAATAAATTTTATATAAGTTTTTTTTCATTTAAATATGTTTTTGAGTTTAGTCATGTTAGTATGATACAATTTTCACTAAACTGGTAGTACATATTTTTATTTAGGAGACAGTTGAAGCTCGCCTCATGTTGAAGGATGTTCTCGCTATGTTGAAGACCCATTGGTGGCTATCGGCTGCTTTTTGGTCAGGTATTTGTCTCTTTGACACATTCTCTTTTTCCATTCTCATTTTTTATTAACACTGTGTAGCATCAAACTCAATATAGGTACCCAGAAACAATGGATTAAACACAAATATGAAATCACATAAGGTCATGTTCTCCCTTTTTTCATTATTTTCTACATGTATGTTTTGCTTACAAGTAAAGTTTTGTGATACTGATTTTTATAAATGTAGCTACTACATGTATTTAGGGTTGATAATGATACATGTATTTAATTTTAATTGGCTTTTCTCTCTTCAGAATAGAATAGGGGGTACTTGTTCAATGAAGTATGTGAACAGGTACCCCAAATGTTTCATGTCAAACCTGTTTTATCATGTTTATTAATATTATTTAATATGCAGTGAAAGTATCTTCCCAACTGACATTTCTTTACTTACATTTCCAGGGAATATCTCTCTATATATTCATGGAAGTAGATATGTTGGAAAATATTTAAGAATTCCACTACCATGACTACTGGAAATTCAGAGTTTTTGTGATGCTTTATCATGATTAATTATGGCAAATTTTGATAAAAATATTTGTTCACATCATTCATTTGCAGATTGCTAAATTTGCAATAATTTAAAATACATTAGCATGATTAGTGCAGATTGTCAAATGATCTATTGATGAATGCACCAAATAAATTCAAAATTTACATTTTTTTTTGTTATTTCAAGGGTCAAATGGTAAATAGAAAATCTTCAAAAAGCTAGTCCAAGTTGTCCTTTCGTGGAACTTATGCAGTTAAATCTCTATCTCATCTCAACCCCATGTCAATTAGCAGTGAATGCTAAATTCCACAACAAGAACAGGGGCGGATCCAGCCATTTTCAAAAGGGGGTTCCAACCAAATGTACCTATTAAAAGTATTGATCGCCAAAAAAAGGGGGGTTCCACACCCTTCCTATAGATCCACTACTGAAGAAATACATACCTGTGATAAGTAGTTCACACTGGACTCCATCTCAGAGACAACATTTTGCTGCAGATCTAATAACTTTAGAAAGTTTGTAGCTAAACTATTAATCTGGTAGGCAACACTGGCTAGAGAATGTGTTGTGTAATTCTTTGTTTCTTCTAATGCTGCTTTCTTGTCTGGTGACTAAAAAAAAATCTATATTCAGTCAACTTTTTCAACTTAAAATCATTCTTTTACTTTTCTTCTCTTTTTGAATCTCTGAAACAAAATTATAAGGCTTTTTCAAATATCTAGGCATCATCCTTTGAAAAGCATGGGGCTAGTGCTTACTCCACCATCTGAATATCTTTCTATATTACCTGTTAACCATTGCTCACTGGTGAATTCATTATTAAATTCATTTTTTAAGGGATCTATTTTTTGTGTCAATCATAGCAGTATCAAGCTGGCATGTGTAAGTACAACATTTCAAACTGAGTTTTAATTTGTGCAGCAACAAATGTAAAAATAAATTTCACTGTTAAAACTTATTGTGCCATTTATGTTTTGTAATTTAGATTTATAATTTCTTGTACATTGTTAAGAAGATTTAGATATTTTGGTTAGAGGAGCTGTGTTTCTTCTGAGATATTTACTAATTAGCTAAATATCTTTTTAATGTGTTTGTTGTATTATATTTTGAAAGAAGAACAAAAAGCATCTGATTTTTTTGTTAAAATGCATAAACTTTATGAATAAACAAAGTTTTTAAATAAGATCATTACAGTTTTCATCTTTACACAATGCTTTATACTTTTAGGGTTGGGATCCCACTAACATGTTTAACCCCCCCACATTATTTATGTATGTGCCTGTCCCAAGTCAGGAGCCTGTAATTCAGTGGTTGTCGTTTGTTTATGTGTTACATATTAGTTTTTCATCCTTTTTTTATATTAATAAGGCTGTTAGTTTTCTCGTTTGAATTGTTTTACATTGCATTGTCATATCAGGGCCTTTTACAGCTGACTATGCGGTATGGGCTTTGCTCATTGTTGAAGGCCGTACGGTGACCTATAGTTGTTAATGTATGTGTCATTTTGGTCTCTTGTGGACAGTTGTCTCATTGGCAATCATACCACATCTTCTTTTTATAGTTTATGAAAATTAGGCTCATATCATGAAACTAGGGAGAACCTTGCAAAGTGAGTGAATATGAATAATTATATTAATTTATATCGAAAATGCTGAATGAATTTCAGATTCTTTTTGGCCTTTTATGCCTTTTGATTCCAGCTTCAATGATGAGTCTTTTGTAGAGCCTCCTAGTGGAAATACATCTTTGGTGTACAAAATTATAAGTCTTTGAATAGGTTTTAGTTTCTGTATATTAAACAATAAATTAAGACACCTTTGTTTGCTAAACTTGAACTAAAAATAGGAGCAGATATGGACAGATTTTTATAATGGAGGTAAAAATGGTTATATACATACATGATATATAAGGAACTACATCATTTAGACAAAACTGTTGATAGGAAACATGTATATTATTTATTTTGTAAATAATATTTCCTTTCCATTTATAATGTATACCTTACAAAAATTTTTTTTTTCATTTACCAGTGTACATTATTCTAATTAGCAGCAAGGTCATGATTGACTTTCTGAAATTTCACAGCGATATTAATTGTTGCCTTCATTTATTCGCCCCTTAATGGCCTTATTTTATTGCTTTTGTATTTACAATGTGTCATAGATCAAATTTATTCGTTCAGTGTGTGTTCACAGGTGTTAACAAATGGTTAATATGTCTTTTGATTGAGTTAAGCCAATTCAATTGATATTTTTTATAGTGTTATTCTATGTTTTGATGTTACAATTTTGTTTCAGGTAAGGGTGAAATATTAAAATGTTTAAACCTGCTGGATTTGTTTGCAACTGTCAAAAATCAGGAACCTGATGTTCAGTAGTTGTTGTTTGTTGATGTGGTTCCTGGTTTGTTGATGTGGTTCATACATGTAAGTGTTTCTCGTTTATAATATAGCTAAGACCGTTGATTTTGTTTGAATGGTCTTACACTCATCATCATGATCATTTTGGGGTCCTTTATTATATTATATAGCTTGCTGTTCCATGTGAGCCAAGGTTCCATGTTGAAGACTGTACTTTGACCTATAGCATAGCCAGATCCAGGGGGCCTGAGCCTCCTCCTTTTCAAGGGGAAAACTTGGTTGATTTTATAGTGAATCACTGAAGCAAGACTGAAGCCCCCCCCTCTTATGAAAATCTCGATCTGCCACTGTCTAAGGGTTTTTCTTTTGCAAATTGTGACTTGAAAGGTTAGTTGTCTCATTGGCACTCATATCACATTTTCTTATAATTATCTATATAGTATTTCCATACTTTCATACTATTTCCACTTCTATCACTTCTATCCAAAACAATCTGCCCCTATTCAATATGGCTGAAATACATTTTTAACTGTGAAGTGGCCTATATCATGTACATCTTTATCTATTTTTCAGCCCTTACTGGCATGGACATCACTGAAAATTTTGATGTCATAATCAGTGTTCTAGCCAGGATTTAAAAAGGGCAATTTAACGAGTACATGTCATTAAAAAGGGCAATTATTTATGTGTTATAATTAATTAGTATATAACTAAGGCACTATGGTATTATCAATTTTCAGTAAAAATTGAGTAATAAATTTTAAATAATGGCACCATGTTTTATGTTTAACTTTTAATATCAGGGTATCATCTACAATGTACATTTACTCACTCAATCACCTCAAATATTTTGTTGCATTTACTTTTGTTTAAAGGGCATAATGTACAATGCCAAGAGCAACTGTTGACAGTCAAGGCAATTGGAAAACACTCTTATTTCAAATTATTTTTTAATGCACTTCATAAATCAATCAATGGAAGTGAAGATGTGAAAAATAATTTTAAAAATATTTATTATTCAGGTTTTTTAGGTAAACTTAATTAAAAGTTATACTTTAAAATGCATTTGCATTCAATTTGTTATTAATTCAATCTTTTTTTTTAAAAAGAACATAAAACTTAAGACAGTCAGGGGACTTACTCAAATAAGTGATTTTTAAATCACTTATTTGAGTAGCAAATTCGAGGTTTTGTCACAAATTGGGATTTTGTAGTTTTTTCAAAATTTTAAACACATAGGTTTAAGTAACATCTTTTAATTAGTAAGTTTTATGCCTTTGATGCTTTCATTTACCTGAAAATTCTACTTTAGTTGAAAAAATGCTATAATAATGGCTTTACATAATGAACTGATACTTTCTTAAAAGATTTTTCACAGCAGTGAGGGTATTTTTCCTGTGAAGTTCAAGGTTTCATCTTTCAGATTGTGTAATAAAATGCTACTGTTCGCGATAAAAATTTCACTGTTCGGGGGTGTTGAAATTAGTGGAGGTTATTAAAAGAATGATACTTAAAGAAGTGATTTTTGGGAAGGAAATTCAGGTCTGATACTTAAACAAGTGATTTTTATGTCATTATCCTAGATTCAGTACAAGGTCATCACCTGAAATGACCTGGTCATCCTAGACAACACAGATGTTGGTTCTGATAAGTTTTACTGTTTAGAAACATAATTAGTCCCTGGATCATTAGTATTCTATATTTAAAGCTACACTAATATTAAATCACTTCTTCTAGTGATTAATTTGTACTACTTAAATAGGCGATTATTAAAGAAAGAAAACTCTAACTTCCAACCTTTATGGAAATAATGTTACTTGAATCAGTGATTTAGAAAATCACTTGTTTAAGTAAGTCCCCTGACTGTAAGAAGAATATTGTGAAAGGTGACAAAAAAGGGGAAGTAACAATCTTTTTTTTGTCAAACATTTTTGAGTTCTAAAAAATTATTTATGACCTATAAAAGCTAAGGTAATTGTTGTTAATTAACAATGTACTTGACATCAAAGCTGACAAGTGAAGCCATGCACTTAATGGGTCACTTAATTGTACAGTTTACACAGCTAGGTGAACTTCCTGTTTATGAAAGAATTACGAATTTGTCGGTATTTTAAAGGCAGAAATGCCGAGATTTTCGCCATAAAAACGGCAGGGCGCCAGAGAAACCACAGAAAAAAGCTAGGGCGTCAACAAAAAAGGGCGAGCGTTGCGCCCTGTTCAAACTTTCTAGCTAGAACACTGATAATAGAAAATATCAGACCCCACAATGTGGGTCTCATTGGGGTCTAAGCGTGACGCGGGATTGCCGATTTTTTGTAAGCGTGACACATGGAAGTCAAATTCTTGTGCTGTGAAAACAGGAAATGGAGTCTAGCGGGACACGGGAAATTACAAAAAAAATGTGAATTGCTTACATACATAGTGTAAACGGGATACAGGAATCTGACACAACAGAAAGCCGGATCCGGGATCAGAACCCCCAATGAGACCCCCACAATCATTTGACAATGGTAAATTGATTGTTGTAAAATGTATGATGTCAATACACCTTATCGCTAATCCCGGCTGACCCGGCCGCTTGAACTTTTGACGTCAACAACAATCACTTTTCCATTGTGGCGTCAGATATTTAGTTTTATGACGTCAAAATTTTACGGGAACCTGTGTGATTTCCAGCAATGGCGGACAAATAGCGATAAGGTGTATATTCAAGAGGCACAGATTCTTGGGTCAAGCAGAGCAGATTTTCAAATAGTAATAAACATGATAAAGGTCTATTTGGCAAATGTGTAAGGTTTTAGCATTTTATTAGGTGAAAAATATTTCATTCAGGGATTATATAAAACAATGAATGACAGGAGTGGTGACTGATGTTAATTTAGAAATTGCACATGTCTGTTTTTCTGTTTTTATTTTCAATCTCTTCCATTTTATACATTGTAGTACTTACCAATTTTAAGTGAGTCTCATTGGGGTCTAAGCGTGAGGTGGGATTGGTCATTGGATCGTGTGACGATTGAAAGTAGAATCATTAAGCGGAAAACGGGAAATGAAGTCCTGCGGGACACAAGAAATTACATGCGCTATTTTGGCAACAAGAAGTACATTTGAGATTACAGGATTCTCACTTAACAATAAGAGGGATCCTGGACCAGACCCCAAAATGAGAACCCCTTCAAGAGTGAATTAACAATTATGCTATTCATGAGGACTGTGACTGAGTGAGAATAGGAAGCTGTGAGCCTGTGTTGTTCGCAGGCAACTGGCGTTTTTGAAGAAATAAAGGACTACCTTTAGATAATTGTCCCTACAATACTGTGCAACTTTGTCAAGATTTATATAACTTTCTTGTAGATGTTGGCGACCTTCTGGGATTTCTTGATCAAGAAGCTGCGTTACTTCTGCCATTTTTACTACTTCCTGTTTATTATGTTGAGGTTAACTTGTTTCAGTGTACTTTGGCGTACGCCAATATATTATTACCGGCGCGTATCGCTAAGAGACAGATTCGCCACCTAAAATATTCGTCTCCGGTCTTGATGATATTGTTAAGCTGTGTAAATTTGTACTTGGAGTAAGAATTAAATAAAAATCAGATATTGCATCAAAAGACTCTAGGTCCACTTCCTACACGTTTTTTATGTTAATAATTTATGAATATGATTAAATATTGGATTCATCTGTTTAAAAGAAATAAATTGAAACTTCCAGTGGCGGATCCAGAAATTTTCATAAGTGGGGCCCACTGACTGACCTAAGAGGGGGCCCGCTCCAGTAACGCTTCAGTGATTCCCTATATAAGCAACCAAATTTTTCCCCCCTGCCCCCCCCCCCCAAAAAAAAAAATCCGCCTATGACTTCTAATATTATCCCATTCTGTGAACAAATCTTACCAGGAAACTGAGATAGGAAACAGTAAAATTTATGTGTAAACCAGTCAAACTTTAAATAAAAAACAAACATATATTAATTTAAAAAAAGGTATAAACAATTAAATCAATTTCTAAAGGGACTTATCATTTTTAACCTGGGAGGGGGGCTGGTCATTTTGAATTCAAACATATAAAATTTCTTGATCCCTCATAATATTTCACAATTTTCATTTAATCCCCCTAGTAAAACTGACATACGGCCTTTTCCATCAATATTGCAAGTCAGTGCTTTTAGTAGTTTTTTCTGACTTTTTTTTCTAAATTCCTATATTGTGCTAAAAAAGAAAACTTGATCCTAAGCAACTCACACAATAACTTTTAGAAACCGGCAGTAACAATACATTATTTATTTAGAGGAATCTATTATATGAATGCTGCTTAATTAAGCTTTACGTAAGGCCTTATTGAAACCTCAATTGAGTCGCTAAACTTTTATATGCAATTTAAAAAAAAAAAAAACTTCTAGAAAATATCATTTTTTTGTAGTTTGAAAAATAAAAAAAACTCGACCAGGAGTTGTCTACCATAAGCATAAGTCTAGGGAACTGGGGTAAGGGGACACATTAAGCGTATACAGTATACACACGTTTCGGTTCGCTGGGACATGTATGATATATTAAGAATTATAATTTATAGTTTAGCTAGCTATAAAACCAGGTTCAATCCCCCATTTTCTACATAAGAAAATGCCTGTACCAAGTCAGGAATATGACAGTTGTTTTCAATTCGTTTGATGTGTTTGAACTTTTGATTTTACCATTTGATTGGGGACTTTCCTTTTTGAATTTTCCTTGAAGTTCATTTTTTTTGTGATTTTACTTTTTTCTCCAAGTCACAGTTTCTTCCAAAATTACTGAATGATCGATGTGTCAATGACAATGTTGATTATCCAACATATTACTTTGTTTAAATTAGTATTACGTACATGGGGGAAAATATACTTGCCTCCCCGTGCCGCTAAAGTTATATTTGCTTAAGAGCATAAAAAACCACATCTATTTCCATAGCTACGACCATACAATAAAGATACATATAACATCCCCCAAAAAGAAAATTTCCCAAATTTTATCAAAATGGTGTATGTGTTTTATCCATATAAAAATTGCACTATAATAAATTCAAACTATATAATCACTTCCGTATATTAAGACTCAATCAGTTTCCAACTAATCTTTGTAAATACATTTGTATCAACTGAAATATTCTGGCTGACCAGTTCTCAATCTAGCATCGTATACATGTGCCGACATTTTTGTTTAAATGTACTTTAATCACTCTAATCATTCTAATAATCATTTACTGGGCTTTATTTTGTCAGTCATGCATCGTTGACAATGTAATGGAATTTGATGCGACTGTCATACAAGTGAGAGGTTTAGCTAGCTATAAAACCAGGTTCAATCCACCATTTTCTACATTAGAAAATGCCTGTACCAAGTCAGGAATATGACAGTTGTTATCCATTCGTTTGATGTGTTTGGACTTTTGATTTTGCCTTTTGATTTTTGATTTTCCTTTTTGAATTTTCCTCGGAGTTCAGTATTTTTGTGTTTTTACTTTTTTTGATTGTGTAGCTCAAATTTTGGGCGCAATGTATATTGATTGGTGGAAAAAAATACCTGTACAAGATATGAAAAAAATAAACGATTTTTTTATTCAATCATTGATAACAGTTCAATTTTGTTATAATAAGTAAAGAAACATCGCTGATAAATGGTTCGCTTGCAATTGAATTATTATTACATGGGTTTGATAGATATAGGAAGATTTGAGTGACAACTCTCCATCCAAGACATACTTTATAAAAGTAAACCATTAATTATAGGTCAATGTAAGGTCTTCAACACGGAGCCTGGGCTCACACCGAACAGCAAGCTATAAAGGGCCCCAAAAATTACTAGTGTAAACCCATTAAAACGGAACAGCCGAGAAATCGGTATATAACAGAATTTCGTCACCGTCCGGCAATTTTCTAAATCGGAAGTTAAGTACTTAATTGTGTTATATAAAGGAATATACGGTAGGGAAAACAAATTCTGAGACGAGTGCCTGTGATCAAATATAAGAATTTGAGTCACTCAAATCGATGAACATGAATTGTCAGTTTATGCCCCTATAAGGGTTACGTAACTAAGAAAGAATAAAATATAAAATTGAGAATGGAAATGGGGAATGTGCCAAAGAGACAACAGCCCGACCATATAGCTGACAACAGCAGAAGGTCACCAACAGGTCTGCAATGCAACGAGAAATTCTCGCACCCGGAGGCGTCCTTCAGCTGGCCCCTAAACAAATATATACTGGTTCAGTGATAATGAACACCATACTAAACTCCAAATTGTACACAAGAATTATCAATTCATAACATATATGAGAAGAACATAACCCGTGTCATGCCAACAACTGGTTTAAAATAATAAATGTGTTTATATTCCGGACCATATGAGTATTTGGACCATACGCGTATGGTCATGACCATATGCGTATACTCATATGGTCCGACCGTACGCGTATGGTCGGACCATATGAGTATATACTCGTTTTGTTATAAACGGGCCGGACCATATGAGTATTAGGACAATATAGGTATATTTTTCAATAATATGCACGAGAAAACTTTATAAAATAACAATGATTGCTACATGCAATTGTATTATTTACAATTCAAATAACATTAAATATTGATGCCAAAGTTAGTTTTCATCACTAATTGTATTCTTGCATGGATGCGTAGGGTGACATTTACGTCCACACGGCACCATAGCTTTTCTTGGGTCCGGGGTCATTCCGATGTGTCTACGGTGAAAAAGCTCTACTAGATCTTCAATATCGCAACATGACTGAAGTACATCATATCACCAGACAACTTTAAAAAATGAACTAGTGTCGACATTTTGTCATTCACTCGTAATAGCATATCGGTAATGAAAAAAAAATGTGTGTTTACTATAGTTTAGTGATGAAATTTGCTGTGTGAAACTGCTCATTTTATTTTGTTAATCTTGTTATTACTAATTTTTAATGAAAAAAATACCTTTAGTAGTGTCTTTTTAGTGACGTGACAACTAGAAGGGTTATATAAAGAGGTAAGCATAAATATACCGCGACCATACGCGTATGGTCACACCATATGAGTATATACCCATATGGTCATGACCATACGCGTATGGTCCAAATATTCATATGGTCCGGAACATTTATATAGTTCACAGTTGTTATAGTAGTCTCAGCATAAGTGAATCAATATCAACGCCAAAATATGCAATCTTTAATGACCTGAGAACAGTATCGTAACTATACCCCTTCTTAATAAGTCTATTTAAAGGTTTTGTTATCTTCTGAGGTGAATACTGACATTTTTGTGCTTTATAAAAGAATATTTCCATAAAATATTGGATGTGAAATACCTGAACGTATAAGAAGTCTACATGTTGAGCTATATTTACTATTGATGTCCTTACTGGTACCGATGATAAAATTAAGTAAATGTTTTAACTAGTTTGTGATATCGTATTTATCAAGGACTTGTTATCATTATACAAATCGTTGGATGTATTGAGACAGGCAACATCAAGGCGGTAGTTAATTATTATACTGCAGATGACAATATGTTACAGTCAGATGGTGTTCTGAACTGTGCTTTGAAAAAAAAGCGATTTTAAAGCAAATACTAAGACAGTTTTGCAGCAAAGTGTATGATTTTATACATGCAAAATAATTAAGTTTTCTGTCATAACCAGATTTTTCTTATTAATACAGATAAGAATGATTCCACTGAATTATTTGAAATGGCTAATAACTTAACTTAGAATTGAAATGTCACACTAAAGACATGTAGTATATTGTTTTATATATCTCTGGTAATACCAAGTGTTTACATTGTAAAATATAGGCATATTACGACTGGTACTGTGTGACATAACCGTTAAATCCTTAATTAAGAAATAATTCATGGAAGCCATAGATTGTTGGAAATTTACACATGGCCTGGGCCGTGATATTCGAATTTTATCCTGAGCGTTAGCGAGGGATAAAATTAACGAATATCACGGCCCAGGCCATGTGTAAATTTCCAACAATCTATGGCTTCCATGAATTATTTCGATTCTAATAGGACAAATACGGTCATTAAAAAACTGTAGCGATGGTAGGTATGCTGTGTGTGTGGCTGTTCTTTTTTTACTCCCGGTTCGATAAAGCTCAAATATTCATAAAATCTGTAGCTTGCATTGATTGTTTAGTGAATTACCGCTAGAAAAAAAATCTGTTTAATTCTTTAAATTCACAAACCCAACATTTGCCATTTTTAATTTACATGTTTTTCTCGTAAGCTACCGTCAAATCCAAAGTTGACATTTTGTAACTAAGGAGCCGCCATGTTGACTTGCTGAAATCAGTAAATATGCGAAAAATGCAATAGAATAGAAAATAAAACAAAACCTACCTTACAAATCAATTTTAATACAATATTATACGAATTTCGATGGTTCACTTTTCAGAAAACGTTCAACTGTAGCGTTTTCATTTGTATGACGTCATGTTTTGAAATGACTTAAATGCGTCAAAAACATTAAAAGACTTTCGCGGAATTTTATTTTATTTTTATTTTGTTGATTTCTCCGAGCTCTTGTGCATTATTTCTTTTTATTATGCATCCGAATTAGAATAAGTTATTTTGTCTTTTTTAACTGCAATTTAAAAAAAAAATAATCGGCAAATGGTTTACAAATAGGTTCCAATACATGTGGATTTACGTGGGAAATATATTGTAACAGCCATTATTATGTATATCTCTGAGTCTGCGCTAAGTATAGATATATGGAGAATTTTATCACGGTGTTGTTTAGAAAGCGAAAGAAGCACGTCATATTAGAATTGCATATGAAGTAAGAAAAACTTTGCCTCTTTGAATTTCATCTACAATAACTTAAAAAAAAGTGTGTCGTCTCGTTTGATTTATTTTTATGTAACAGAATGTAAAAGGTGAATTTTCGCATATACTACAGAAATTAATGGTATATTAAAATTAGGGGCGAAACTACCATATAACTTACGAAGGATTTCGCCGGTCACAATAAATCGAGTTCAGCCGATCATAGCTAAACTGTTTTGATTTTGCTGAAAACATAACAGAATGATTCAAACAGCTATGGTATACTTCTATCATGACCTTTATTTTTATCTATATAACTGAAGAAACGATTAAAAACCAACATATTCTTCGCTGATCTTTCAGAAATCAAATGAGTGCACTATAAAAATATTGTTTTCTGTTGAAAAAAAAACCAGTATTTATTTATAATTATACATAAAATATAATTGATTACAGTCAACGGTGGTGTAGCCAAATGCACATCTGTTCTTCTGGTATAAGTGCAACTGGTTGACTATTCTGCTACAAGTTTGGAGTGAGCAAACGAATTAATATTTAAACAAAAATGAGAAAAAATCATATTTGCACCTGTACATGTACATGTTCATGATGTTGCAAGTAAAAATATATCATTTAGATTTAACATATTTATTAATTTAATGTCAGCATGTAAAGCCATGAAAGAAGGTTAAGGCACATAAGGTGGTCCACTGATCTTTTTAGTATAAAATGACCAGAGAAAAGACCCCTTCTATACACTTGTTTTGCATGAGGGAATTCTAAATGCCTCTTTGTTGTTATTTCTGGTAGGCCTGTCATTTAATGTCAGCTTACAACATGTATTAATTTTGACATCGTTGTTTTGAAGTCTATGTATACATCATTATCACATATTTGTTACGAATACGTTGGGTTTTGCATATATGTAATAACCTCAAAATAACCTGGGGCAAAAAAGAGGTTATTGGTTATTGTGCCCTGGTTCTAAATAATGTGACGTCATTGCATTCTTAACGACACTTTTATGATAAAATTTGTAAGATTTTACCTATTATGTTTCGTTAAATTGTTATAATTGAATTTTTTTTTCTCTTTTCTGCAGAATTTTTAAATAGATTATAACATGCCTTTTCCATATTGGCCCTGGTATCATCCCTCGACCTATATCGGCCCTCGGCTAAAGCTTTGAGGCCAATATGGAAAAAGGCATGTTATACTCTATACTTATTTACCCCTTTGCCGCTGGAGGGACATATGTTTGTTCGTATCATTGCTTTATATATCTCTAGAAAATTAAATACTGGATTCAAAGATAAAATCATTTGACATGTTTGATGATTTCTTCAGTGTGTACCCAATGTCACATAATTTTATAATATATATGAATCATGACAAATGAAATTACTGCACAGAATCATAATCCATTAATGTACATCCATGTACAAACTGTAGCTTTCATATGGGATATAAATTACAACAACAAAAAATCATGTTTTGAAAAAAAAAATACAAAAGTGCCTTCAATAAGATAAAAGGCAATAAATCATGTTCTAATTAGTAACTTCTGATAACCTGAATTTCTTACAAGATTGATTCATCACAAAATCAAGCTTTTTAGATGGTGCAATTTAATATTTTTTAGAATGTTTTAATACCGTAATTACAATCACTGCAGGATAACTTAGCCTTAAACAAACTGGTGTAAGCAAACTAGAACTACAAACACTGTCCAAATAAATAAATTGAATTTGTTGTAGGAAGTAGATTCTGGATGGGAATGTGTGAATATCATTCTGGCAGACGAACAAGATAAATGGATGGAATCAATTGTGTGAGTATAATGTGATACATGTAGCTGTGTGTTTATTTACCACTTACCCACATTTATGACATTCCCAATTAGAATATAAACACCTTTGATGCAAATGTTTTGAAGCTGAGGTAATTTATACATTGATATTGATCACAAAATATGTTTTATTGTGGTAGCTTTATGTCCCATTGTGGATGAACAGAATATAGTTAAAACTAAACTGATCATGATATGTCACAAAAAAGGAATTTATTATTATGTCAGTATGTGAAACATTGTTAAATAGCCTTTCGACAAAAATCGTTGAAAGGCTATTTAACAATGTTTAACAAAACTAAGTCCATTTTTCTGTAAATGGACTTAGTTTTTTTGTTAGAAACAAAACATTCACTCTGTGGTTTAAGTTTTTAAAATTTTTATAATGTTCTTAAACTATCCTGGATTTCTACCAAACTTAGACAAAAGCTTGTTTCTGATCATAAGATATTGTTCAGAAGTAAATTTTGTAAAAAAAAATTAACTTTTTCCGTATTTTACTTATAAATGGACTTAGTTTTTCTTCAAGTTAACATTACATACAGTCTGCAGTTAAAGTTTATAAAACATTTATTAGATTCATAAACTATCCTGGATTTTTTTACCAAACTTTGAAGCTTCTTTCAATCAAAAGACAGTATCGAGAGGGAAATTTTTATTGATGTTTTTCCTAATTTTTGTTGAGTCTGCGATTAACAGCAAAAGTAGGCGAGACACTGGGTTCCGTGGAACCCTTACGAATTTTTTTATAATTGTACCTGGTGTATGTCAAAAAGATATTTTAATTGTGGAGGGGACAAACAGATTTTTTTTCAATCAGAAACAACTGCAAGAATTATTATGTTTTCATTATATTTTTTTGCCTTTTTTCAACAGACATGTAAAGAACTCTGTGATTGGCAACAATAAACACAAGAATTTAGCTGTCCAACAGGGAATTATACCTAGGTAAGTCATATTTTCAAAACCTTATTTAGCTGTCCAACAGGGAATTATACCTAGGTAAGTCATATTTTCAAAACCTTATCTTATCAAGACTTTCAACATAAAGTTCAGGTTTACTTGAAATTATTCTATGGTTGAGTCACTAAGAAATCTCAAATATAAATCACTTTCCTATCATAATACATGCAGTGTCCCCATAATTTTGAATGCTAGGAGGAACAACTCTTACAAATGATTCAACAAATTAGAGACAACCCCTGGCATTATAAAACAAATGAAAGTTCCAAAAATGTAAATTTAATAAAATTTGAAAATATTTTATTTTTTATTTTTTTCATGCCCCATTTATGGGCATTATGTTTTTTAGTCGTTTATCCATTCGTTTGTTTGTCTGTCGCACGTCTGTCTTCCAGCTTCAGGTTTAAGTTTTTAGTTGAGGTAGTTTTTGATGTAGTTGAAGTCAAATCACATTTACTTAGTATACATGTTCCTATATGATATGATCTTTCTAATTTTTATGCCAAATCACAGATTTTACCCCATTTTCACGGTCCACTGAACACAGAAAAAGATAGTGTGGATGGGTCATCCATGTTCTATGGACACATTCTTGTTTTTAAAGTATTTGAATTTTTTTACCAGCTTTTGAAATGATTATCTCATTCTGACCCAAAAGTGGAATACATATTATGTCATATTATTATCAGGTTGCTACAATGGATGATAGATGATGGTATTCCAATAGAACTGAGAACAGAAGCAGCCATAGTATTAGGAAGTCTTGCAAAAGGGTCAGAAGAGGAACTACAAACGTTAGTCAATGCAGGATCTGTTAATGTATTATTAATGGGTAAGAAAATGTGAATTTTGTGTTAGAAAAAAGTTAAGTTTTGTATCATGTCATCATGGTAAAGGGATCTTACAAATAAAGGATAGAAACTCTCATTGTACCTGAGAGAAAGAAAGCAGTGCTAGTAAACATGCTGGTCCCTTGCTCTTTTGATTTAAACAGATATTATATTTTTTATGAAAGCACAGACAATAATTGCCTTGCTAGTGATCTGAAGGGCACAGATTTTGGTGAGAAAGTAGATTTTTTTTTGTAACAACAGAATTTCAAAAAGAAAGGATAATGATACCAAAGGGATATTCAAACTCATAGGTGGAAAACAACCTGACAACTCCATGACAAAAAGTTAAACAACCTGACAACTCCATGACAAAAAGTTAAAATCATCTAAATTAAAAAGACAAACAATAGTATACAAATTAAAACACAACAGAAAAATACATACTGAGAAATACAAACCACACCCAAAAGTGTGGGTGATTTATGATATTATTTAAATAACATATGTGTGAAAATTGTTTCCATTATCAGTGACTTTTGTCAAATTATGTGCCAAGAATTATGTCCTATATAATGACAGACCTTAAAATTACGTAATGAGTGATTTTATTTTACAATGCAGCCATCTTTAATTGTAATTTTTGTCTTTATTTTTTTTTATAGGGATTACCAACAATAATATAAAATTTGTTGAAGCTTGTTTGAGATGTTTGAAAACTATATTCTTGATGAATGATCCACCTGTCCATCTTATTTATGAAGTAAGTATGTTTAGATCCTTTCAGATTTCAAATTTTTTAATTCATGACATGGAAACATAACTTCTGTTTTGTTCTTTCTTATTGAGCGATCTTAGTAGATTGTCATTATGTAAGAAAACAAATATCTTCTTGTTCCCCTGTAGTAATAGATGTTCATTTTATACCTCAAATTAAAGGTCACCTCTCTTGTCTAAGGTCAAGTTTCTTTGTTACTGAGGTTGAATCTTATTTCAATGCTCTTCAACTTTGTACTTGTTTGGCTTTATAAATATTTTGATATGAGCGTCACTGATGAGTGTTATGTAGACTAAACGTGAGTCTGGCGTACTAAATAATATTCCTGGTACCTTTGATAACTATTACCAATGCATGTTTGACTGTAGTTCTTCTATTATAGAGAAGTGAGAATGGAAAAGATTAAAAAAAAATGTGTATCATTAACACAACTTCTGACACTGAGATCTTCTGGTGAAGGTTATATAAAGTTATATAATGCAGCCATTTTCTTTCTTTACATATTATTAAAGACAATAAATTTAGTTTGTATAGTAACATAGGACTGATATGATTTTTCTAATTGCTCAAAAGAATACAGTAAAAATTGTTCTTTGTTTTTTTTCCAGAATAAGACAGTAATTCCACACATGATCAACATAATATCAAAGTCACTATGTACACAGGAATGCATAACTACATTGTTCTCCAGATGTTGTAATGTAAGTATTTAACATCTGGATCATTACTTCCAAACTTAAAAGTGCTTAAAGGGAGATAATTCTGTTTGTCAAAGGTTCTTTTATTTATTGCAAATGCATAAATGTTTCAGATATGAAAGTGAAGATATATTTAAGGTTCTGTTAGTACATTTGAAGATATTTTGGCAGTTCATTGATTCATGTAGACATTGGCTTGTTTGTAGATAACATATAGTAAGATAAGTTTTTGTATGTGAGTTATTTCCCTTGACTACCATTTTGAAGTGTTGATTTTCATGTTTTACTTATCAAATTGAAATTTGTGATACACACATGTCTAATAAGAAAGCCTTATTTGATTATTATGGTGAATTATGCAAGGATAAAAGAAATAAGAAAATTTCAGAAAACCTCTTTTTATTTAGTATAGTGGTCAGTTTATTATAACATGTTGAATTTGGCTGATTTATGTAGGGATGTGTACACTTAGTCCTCCAACTTGTCAACAAAAGGGTAGTAGCTCTTGCTCAAATTATGTCACTCAAACTTTTTTAGTATGTGCTGTTGTATATTTTAGTGATATGATCAGTTACATGTAGCAATGAAATGATAATGAAAAAGTTATAAGAATTTTACAAGTATCAGATAATGACCTATTCTTCTAAATAATAAAATTAATAAAGAAGTTTCTCTTCTTAAAATAATGAATGGATAAAGGTTGTAAAGGAATGTGTGTTTGATAACACATTTACATTTATATTTTGTTTTCAAATTCATTTCAATGAAACACAATCTTGTAACCCTTTAGAGTCAGCTTAGGTCTTTTACTAACTGCAGTCTTTCTGAAGTATTGTTAGAATGTAAATACAGTTTAAAAATCACAGTAGTCGTCAAAATTGTCAAGCCTGAAGATCACAGCTTAACAGATATTTATTTTAAATTTTAAAAATACTACTTAATAAGTCGTTTGGTCCTCAACCAAATTTATGTTTAATTTTCAGACAAAAGAACATCAAGAGAAGCTATGTATGAATGGAGCTTTAGCTACCCTTGCACCTCTACTCACCTCATCCATTTACAAAGTAAGTTGACATACCAGTTACCAAGTTTAGCTAAAAAAAAACAATTCATTCCACAAAAGTTATATTGATGAAAAAATTATTTGATAGATACTTTTTTTATGCCCCACCTACGATAGTAGAGGGGCATTATGTTTTCTGGTCTATGCGTCCGTCTGTTATTCTGTCCAATTGTCTTGCTTCAGGTTAAAGTTTTTGATCAAGGTAGTTTTTGATGAAGCTGAAGTCCTATCAACTTGAAACTTAATACACTTGTTGTTTATGATATGATCTTTCTAATTTTAAAGCCAAATTAGACTTTTGACCCCAATTTCACGGTCCATATACGGTGAACATAAAAAATGAAAGTGGGAGTTTCAGGTTAAAGTTTTTGGTCAAGGTAGTTTTTGATAAAGTTGAAGTCCAATCAACTTGAAACTTAGTACACATGTTCCCTATGGTATGATCTTTCTAACTTTAATGCCAAATTAGATTTTTTACCCAAATTCACAGTCCGTTGAACATGGAAAATAATAGTGCAAGTGGGGCATCCGTGTACTTTGGACACATTCTTGTTTTTTGATATACTCATTTGTAATATAGAAAAATAGTACTACATTGTATTTATTGCACTTGAAGCCTTCTCTTGTTTCCTGTGTATTTTAAATTTTAGACACCATGTAATTAACTGTTGAGTTTACCTCTGAATAACTCTTATTGCCATATGAGCGATATAAACATGAATATAGTTACAAATTGATAACAGACTTTTCTAGGTTTGTTTAGTTTTATATCATCAGCTTAAATGCTAAAGGGCACATCTTCAGAATCTTCAGACTTTTCTTTATTTGACTTTTACAAATTTTAAGTATATATAAATTGTTTGTAGTAACTCTGAAGAATATTTGATAGTTTTTGTATTTGAATATTTCTTATAGGTTTTTTTAGTTTTTTAAGGTAGGTCCAAGTTTTGATTGGTTGATTTCATATCTGCAAACTAATTTTATTGGTGGCTATATATATTGACAAATGATTAATTTTGTTATTTTACAGGTACAAATGCCTACACTAAAGTCAATAGCTGTGTTATGTTACCAGAATGAAGAAGTTGCTAAGGCAACTGCTACAGGTATCAAATTCATATCAGATTATTATTTTACATGTAATTCTTTAAAAACTTATAATGTTATTTTATTGAAATTATAATTATTTCAATATCTCAAAAAATGTAAATCCTCTTCCCCATGCCATACAGGCAACATTGACAAATTGATGTCATAAAAATGTTAGTACAGATCGATGCAGGGCCTAATCAATGGAAATAGACAAAATCTATTTCTTTAAAGTAAGTACATGTGTAAGTTAATATGGCTCTAACTATACAAAAATCTCACCAAAAGTGTCATTGTTATACAATTGTATATCCTAATGATAATAATCTACCATGTTATGTTTTCCCATGGACCATCAGCATTCATCATAATTGTTCATCCATCATCATCATTAAAGTACTGTGTATCTTGGTTTTGTTTGTGTTGCAGCAACCTACAATGGTGAATCTATTCCATCATTACTTGTGAAGTTGCTGGCTAGAGATAAGACTTCAGAAATGCAGATGGCAGCAGCAAGGTGTCTGACATACCTCTGTAGAGGAGGGGCACTACAACCATCTAGTAATGTTATTATGTTTAAGGTAATTCAGAATAAATCTTGTATAAATTTGATAAAATATACCCCATATTCTTTGTTTTTCTATTATGCAAGATATTTTCCCCAAACTTGCTGGATTGAATAATTGAATTCCTCATGATTTTATTTTAGCATCTGAACATTTAATTTTCACACAAGCAAATGTAGAAATACAATAAAATAATGAAACAATATTTCTCTTTCTTTTCTTTTATGTGTTGAAATTGCTTTTAAAAATTTTGAGTTCACAAAATACCATAGCAGTGTCTGCCATTTTGAACATCACACAAATTTATGGCAGAGTATAAAATATCTGACATGTCTTAGTATTAATGATTGTTTTATGACATCAAAAGTTTAATTGTGGCAAAATCTTAAGTAAAATGTAACAGATTCCTAAATTAAGGTATAATTCATTATTTCTTTGCCTTTTTTGTTCAGGCCTTGCCAACAGTGATAAGGATGTGTAAAAAGGACAGAACGTTAGAAGAGAATGTAGAAGGAGCAGAAACATTAGCCTATCTTATTGAAGAAGACCCAGAACTACAGGGTATAGCAGCAATCTCTGACCACATTATTAAAACACTGGCAGAATATCTTAGGTATACGGATGTGCAACAATTTAATTCTAGAACTACACACAAAAAGGTAGGCATATTTTTTTAATTTTAATTCATTCAATGAATATCAAGAAATTAATTGTGGTATCCATCTATTCCTTGCTGAATGGAAAATAAACGGAGAAAATCTTTATTTATAGATTATCGTTGATCATCTCAACAAGATTGATTTTCTCGCTTGAGCGGGTACAGCGAAAGCAAGAAGAACAGCAGAGTTGAGATGACCAATGATAATCTGTTTATCGCTATTTTACCTATGACGTCAATTTCATGTCAATTTCATTAGCAACGCAACGTGCTCCTTAGTTTTTAGCGATAATTTGATAATTTTCCATCTCAAGCGAGTAGCATGATATGAAAAATAGATCAAAAATAGATCAAAAGGAAAAATGAACAAAATAGCGATAAAAAAGTTTATAGGAACATAGTTATTAGAATATTAGTAAAAGGATATGCAGGGTATAAGATCTACACCTGACTCTGCAGGTTATAGTATAGATGCCATTTAAATAGGACTTCATCAAGAAGACATTACTATCAAACTTTTAATATTTAATTTTTTTTTGAAAACATAAAGAAAACACTTTTACTTTGGTGCAAAGGGGAAAAAAATCTCAATGATATGTAGCATGTATTGAATCGTTCCTGAAATAATGTAATATGTAGTTTCATATAATACCTCAGCATCAAGTATAAAGCTATATTAATTGCTTTGAAATCTTAAATTTTAGGATATTAATTGGAGCAATGAATTGAAGCAAGCAGCTTTCAGGGCATTTGCCTCCCTTGGTGCTAATGATGAAGATATACGGAAAAAGGTTTGTCAGAATCAAATTATTTTATAGCTTATTGCTCCTCACATATATATTGTAAAATGCAGAGGTATGAACATCACAATGATTAATAGTCACACTTTTAATTGTTTTTTTGCAAATATTGACAAAATTATAATTTCAATAAAAATCTGTAATTAAAATAATTACTGGTATTGGTTATACTAGTTTTAATACTTGAAAAGAGACTTATATTAACTATATATAATTAGATCTATAAGCTTTGATAGTTATTTTATACTACATCATCAACAACAAGATACATTAGATAATATTTATACATTGTCAATTGTTGAAGACTCTAAATGTTAAACACAAACATAAGATTCTGGCTAACAGGATCAGGAACTTTAAAAAAAAAAACCATTAAAAAAAGCCTTGGGGAAATGTACTGAAAATGGATGGAACATAAACTTTTTCATAAGCTTTTCATAGGTAAGTCAGTTATCCTAAGGCATTAGATATCGCTCAATTTCCCTAGCTTGGTGATCATTTAATTCTTATCAACATTTACCTTTTCAGTTGAACATTTAATTTGAATTTGTTTGTTATTATAGATAATTGAAACAGAGAATTTGATGGATCACATTATATCAGGAATGAACAGTGAGGACATCAAAGTAAAAGCAGCAGCTGTTAGGTGTCTCCATAGTCTCTCCAGATCTGTACAACAACTAAGGACAACCTTCCAAGATCATGTGGTTTGGAAGCCATTAATGAATGTAGGTAGTGCTTATGAATATTCATATTGGTCTCTCCAGATCTGTACAAAAACAAAGGACAACCTTCCAAGATCATGTGGTTTGGAAGCCACTAATGAATGTAGGTAGTGCTTATGAATATTCATATTGGTCTCTCCAGATCTGTACAAAAACTAAGGACAACCTTCCAAGATCATGTGGTTTGGAAGCCATTAATGAATGTAGGTAGTGCTTATGAATATTCATATTGGTCTCTCCAGATCTGTACAAAAACTAAGGACAACCTTCCAAGATCATGTGGTTTGGAAGCCATTAATGAATGTAGGTAGTGCTTATGAATATTCATATTGGTCTCTCCAGATCTGTACAACAACTAAGGACAACCTTCCAAGATCATGTGGTTTGGAAGCCATTAATGAATGTAGGTAGTGCTTATGAATATTCATATTGGTCTCTCCAGATCTGTACAACAACTAAGAACAACCTTCCAAGATCATGTGGTTTGGAAGCCATTAATGAATGTAGGTAGTGCTTATGAATATTCATATTGCTGTATATCATGTTTTGGCAACTCATATCATTCAACTGTTATTAGACAAGAATGCAGATACTTGATGATGAAGGACGAAATCAGTAATATAATAATAGAAAAAAAAATTGCCTAGATATGAAAAGATTTTGAGAAAGTACTGTAGATTCATGAATATTCGTTGGATACTAATTTTGTGGTACCAGTGACAGCTTTCCATGCTCATTAACATATCTTAGCATATGCCAATTCTTCTTGAAGTTTAATCTACCTTAACAGAAAAGGTTTTCTCTTTTTTTTTTTTACAGATGATACAGAATGGACCAGAAAATTTGTTAGTGATTACATCATCAACATTATGTAATCTTCTGTTGGAATTTTCCCCTGGGAGGGAAGTAAATACCCCAAGAAAGGTGATTAATTTTCATAAGGAAATAATTTTGTTTTTGATTCATATTTCGGAAGATGTATGGTAATGATTTTTAATCTAACATATCTACTATTTTGAGTTTATCATTTTTGAGGAATAATGTCTTTTGATATACTCTTTTATCATATTTTTTTCTTTCACATTTGCAAATGTGTATCCGTCTTGTGAGTTTCAGATATTTCTACACAGTACCTTTCCTATTGGCTTTAATGTCGAATAGAGAATTTTATTGTGATTTTTATTTTAGGCAATTTTGGATACTGGAGCAATTGGCATTCTGGTAACGCTGACAGGAAGAAATGAATCTGAACTAAGACTAAATGGAATTTGGGGGTTGATGGTAAAGTCTTTAAATTCATATCTCCTAATGATTTTATGTATATCATGGAATTTGTTTATTTATATAAATTACTGAAGATTTATCAATTGTACCACTGCTACTGGTTGATTGATCCTAAATTAGTGCATGTGATATAATCTACCATTATAGCAATACAAATGTTCTAATTTTTCAAATTTATCAAATATATCATATCAATCCTTATGCAATGTATAAAACTTGGTTAAGATTTCTTATAGTACATTTTAACTACCCCAGTTATTAAAAAAAATATACAATGAAGCTGATGGTTTATTTTTATGCCCCATTTATGGGCATTATATTTTCTGGTCTGTGCGTCCGTTCGTTCCACTTCAGGTTAAAGTTTTTGGTTGAGGTAGTTTTTGATGAAGTTGAAGTCCAATCAACTTGAAACTTAGTACAAATGTTCCCTATGATATGATCTTCTAATTTTAATGCCAAATCAGATATTTTCCCCCATTTTCAAGGTCCATTTAACATAGAAAATGATAGTGCGGATGGGGCATCTGTGTTCTGAGGACACATTCTTGTTTTATGTTTTTTTTCCATAACCCAAACAAATCTGTTGGATTATGAAAATAAACAGTAAGTATAGGATGGTTACAAGTACAGCCAATATTTACAAGATAAAGTTACAAGTAGATTTAGATATTTCTCACAGAATAGTAACCAATCAATAAAATCTAATAACACTATAAATTCAAGAATTATTAAAAGTTATACTCTAGATTTTTTTTGTAGAATATGGCTTTTCAATCAGAATTAAAAGTCAAGTCACAGATTATTGAGGCCATTGGAACAGAACAATTATTCAAGCTTTTGTCAGATCCAGATCCAAACATTCTGATGAAGACATTAGGTCTTATTCGTAATTTATTATCAGGCAAACCAGTAAGTGATTTTTTTTGTCACATATTTAATGTAAATTCAAAAGTTTTGAGTGTAATGGAAAAACAAAATATTTGGGGTATCCATCCATGACACAGAATCATTACATGCACAGCAAATAAACACACAAAAAGCAAAGGAACAGTGATTTTATTGCTGATCTCCATTTCAAATTCACAGTGAGGCCTTCAACAGAGAGCAAAAAAATAGACCCTGAGTTTGAGTGGAATTATGTTCAAATTAATTTGAATGGACATTGTAAGATGTAGCACCACCATAAAACTTTCGAGTCTGTTTTTCGTACTCGTCCTAAAAAATTAACCAATCAAAATGCTGGATTTCATGTTTTGAGCATGATTTTTGTGCTCCAAGCACTGAGCAAAGTTTTATGACTTCAACACCTGGCCAAAAAAAATAGGAACATACTGGAAAGCAGTATGTATTTAGAGGAAAATACTTCAGACGCACAGATATAAATCTTAAACTGTGTAGCATATACTCTGTAGTATGCTTTTAGCAAACCATAAATAAAAAAGGGTGAGAACTGAATGAATTACATTTGTATAAGTAGAATTTTAAATTCTGGTAACATAATTAATTGGCAATAGTTCTTGAATGGGATGAATAAGTGCAAGAAATAATTATGCATTTTTCTGAGTCTGTACCTTGATTGTAGATATAGTTGGACAGCTGTTTTTTTTCTTCATGAGACAGTAATCTGTTTTTGAAATACAGATGCATGTTACAAGAAAAAAATGAAAGTGTTCCAACTATTATTACACATATATGTAATTAAGTTGTTACTTATGGCATGAAGCCGTTTTGGTTGTGTTGAAATGCAACTTGCTCTGCTCATTCAAACATATTTCTCTCTTTTATGTAAGATAGTCATTTTTTATACTATCAAGATATCTTGTTAAATCTACTAATTATACACCTAAACTTCTTTCTACTGACAGCATATAGACAGTATAATGAGTGTGTATGGTACACAGATAATGCAGGCAGTTGTCTTTATATTGG
This sequence comes from Mytilus edulis, assembly GCF_963676685.1. Taxonomy (NCBI): domain Eukaryota; kingdom Metazoa; phylum Mollusca; class Bivalvia; order Mytilida; family Mytilidae; genus Mytilus; species Mytilus edulis. The sequence continues at coordinate 44,954,340 of NC_092345.1, forward strand.
AAGGAGATCATTCAGCTGATATTAAAGAACAAGTGAGTACTCAGGCCCGTAGCCAGGAATTTCAAAAGGGGGGTTCGTTTGACTCAAAAACTCGACTTTAACAGTCACAATTCGAACAGAACATTGACTTTAACAGTGCTTATTTGTTTTCAAGGGGGGGTTCGTCCGAACCCCCCGAACCCCCCTGGCTACGGGTATGGTACTAACAGGGGCAGACCAAAAGCCTTTACAAAAACAATAACTTTAAGTGACTGGATCTGTATGAAATTTAAACATAAGATTTGAAACCCCAAAAGAAAGGTTGTGATTGATTTGAGGGGTTATGGTCCAAACAGTTTAGGAATTAATTACCTAAACAGGTGTCCAAATAAGCATATGGACCTTTCTGAAATTGAACCACAATGTTTCATAATTCATACCACAAAAAGAAAGGTTGGGATTGATTTTTTTATGGGTTATGGCCTTAACGGTTTTGGAATAAGGGGCCGTAAATGGGCTAAAAACAATACTTTTCTAATACTTTGTATAAATTGCTAATTTCTTAACCAATTTCAATGGGTTTTTTTCATGAATTCTTGGGGTCCTTAACATGCTGAATCTAACCATGTATTTAAAGTTTTTGGATTTTGTTTTTAAAAGGGTCCAAAATTAAACTTTGTTTGATTTCAACAACAATTGAATTATTTGGGTTCTTTGATATGGTGAATCTAACCGTGTATTTAGATTTTTAATTTTTGGTCTCGTTTCCAAATTGGTCTACATTAAGGTCCAAAGGGTCCAATATTAAACTTTGTTTGATTTCATCAAAAATTGAATTCTTGGGGTTCATTGATATGCTGAATCTAATCTGTTCGACCTCTGCGGTCGTTTCAAGCTGCACTCTGCAGAGCATTTTATTTTTCATGTTATACAATTATATTTGTGGATTTTGTGGGTACAGGCGAACTATGAATTTGAATGTTCAACAATCTTTAGATTCTTTATATAGGCTTAATGCAGAATTTTGTAAAATTCAAAATCAATGGAAGGTTCGGATATGATGCAAGATATTTTGACCTGACTTAATTTATAAAACTTAGACATAATCAGTTATATAAGCTCAATATTTCTGTCTGTGTGTCCACTCTTGTTCTGTACCTTTGTAAGGAGATGACAATTGTGTATATTGGTAATGTTTATACTTACAGACATTGTGTATATTAACCAATGTTGCTGATGGTGATGATTCTAAAGGTTATATAATGGAAAATGAAGATGTACTGAAAAAATTAATGACATACATGGTAAGTATTGGGGTATTGATGTATTAGCATATTTGTAATATTGATTGTATCATATTTTTTTTCCATAAGAGAGGTGGGTAGTTTGCGAACTGTTAGAAACAATTTTCAATATTATTGATATTCTGTTTTGTCTTTGCTGTCTTGGCATTACATTGATTTTGTTCCTAATGTTTATACATGTATGTAATGCCATTTCTGGTGTTTAAGCAAAGAGTTTTTTTTCAAATACTACTGAACAGAATGACTTCATACATAGTCAGCTTATCTGACGGTAATAAGATGTCAGTTGTAAGCATTTTTTTTCATCTTTCAGACTGATACTTTAAATTACGAGTGGGTGTATACTTAGCTTAACAACATATGCATTGTTTGCAACAGTAAAAATGATCATAACTACATTGTACTAACAATATAATACAATAAGCTGTACTTGTTAATGTATTATTTTTTCAGAGGACTTGATTAATTATTTAAGGAATGACTGTAATATTTTTTCTGTCTATGAAGAAATAACATAAAAAATTTGGTGCACACTGAATAACGCGCATAGCGGGTTATTTAACAGTGTGCACCACATTTTTATGTTATTTCGAATAGACAGAAAAAATATTACAGTCATTTCTTATAATTTAATTCTAAATCCATTTTAAACCGTAGAAAACCATGAAAAAAACGTTGATGACGTCACGGTCACATGACTAAATTATGTCTATGGGCTCATAACAAAGAAACGTCAGCCAATCAGAAGACGCGTTACATCCAAAATTAAATTATTTCTTAATATTTTAGATGCATACAAATGTGAAATTACAAATTGCTGCCACAACATGTATATCTAATCTAGTCTGGAATGAAGAGGAAGGTAAGCTGTTTGCAGTTAAAATTTGAAATTTTAACCATGGGTTGATAAATTGTTATTTTTTAAGTATTATCATACAGTTACAGGGGAGGTTATGAGGTTGCTAACGTAAATTGTATTTTTTGCGATGTTTAACTTTTAGCTAAGCATGTCTAGAAATGTTAAAAAAAATAATTGAAGTTTTAAGTAAATATCTAAAAAAAAAAATCCCATTTATATGTCAAAGTAGCACATGAATGTATATTTTTTATTACATTTTTTAATTGCTTAATAGATGAAAAATAGTTTGTATGCAAATTTTCGTCAAAAATTCACCATGGGATCCAAACTGTATTTTATGCCCTTGATCAAAATAAAAGGGATTTGTAAATTATTTTTTTTAATTTTTTTAGTAAACAATATATTGCATGCTGTTAACAATTAACTTCACTTGTCCAGCATTCTAGTGAAGGGTGTCTTTATTTTTACAAGAAATCCAGGGTTTCTCTCTGTGTATCAATAATACATTACAATTCATCTCTAAACTATATTATAAATATTTCATTTTCAATCGTAAATAAATAAGTATATATTATATTCTTATTTATCAATATGTATTATCTAGCTTGTTTGGAAAGAAAAAGTTTCTGGAAATAGTTGTGGTAAAATTTATCTTTGTTTTGCTTGCCAAATTTTTATTTTTAACAGAAAGGGGGAAAAAATGGTTTATCATGATAAATACATAGTTTATTTGATAAATACTTTTTTTATTTCATTTTAGGTGCCTATAAACGCCAGGCAAAATTGAGAGAAATGGGCGTACAGAAAATATTACAACAGCTGTTGAGTTCAAGTGATGCTATTTTATTTGACAGGCAAGTTTTAAAACAGTACATTGCTCAATAGTACCTCATATGAGATTGGTGTTTATTTGCTATCTCTTTCTCTAAAAGCTACCAAATGATATTTTCTTTCTTTAATATAATGTTTTTAAGGATTTTTTATATACTGTGAAAGTACTTTTATTCGTGGGGAACCAATTTTCGTGGATTTCGTGGATGACTTTATCCATGAATTTAAGTGTTTAACAAAATAAAACAACCGTTGTCCAAATCAAGACATGGATACCCATGTACATGTAGGTTTGACTACTGATATGATCTAGAGAATATATTGAATATTGCAAAATCTGTGATTACTATAATAGTTGTCACAGGGCAAACGCACCATGAACTAAAACTGCAGGTAGGATTATACCTATTTAATTTTTAAAAACCTAAACTGTACAACTTTTGATTTTATCATAAAAATATTTTTGTGATCGATGATAGTCAGATTTGCGTTATTGATATGCTATGATAGTGTTCATTTTATGACCTCATAAATCTCGTATGTAGTGGGAAATAATAATGAAATTTTATTTTCATGGCGGTCTTGCTTTTTATATGAATTATTTTACCATTCAAGATACATTTATAGCATTTATCTTTAGCTGACATGTTTATGGCCTAATTAACACCTTTGATGGTCTTTAATCTGTTAATCACTCTATCTCGGATTAATAAGTGTGATCACTATGATTAACATGGGTCAATGTTAATTTACTTTGCAATTCCCTTCAATCCAGACAATTTGTATCCTTCGTTTCTAATGTCTTAAATGTTTTCAATTTTTTCCTCAAAAACTAAAATCCATGAACTTAAAAACCCAGGAACATGTAACAACGAAAATTGATACCAACGAATTAAAGTACTTTCACAGTAGTTCAAAAAAGAATATTTGTTTCAGTTGTATATTTATAGAATAACTAATCGAAGAATTTAAATAGAGAAAAATATTCAACGAGTGACCAAACAACACATTAATTCACAAATGGGCGTAGCGCATGAGTTAATTATCAGTGTGTTTGGTCACGAGTGGAATATTTTTCGATATTTGAATTCTTTAATTAGTTATTCTTTTTATTACATTGGCAAATGGCTTTTTTAAAGAAATTAATGTAAAACATGTAAGGAGCAATTTCTTTTTTCTATGCATTCACAGTCTGTTTTGATCCGCCGTTTTCGACATCTTGACAACGCCTATTGTTGTATGAAGTCAGAGAGTGAAATAACGTCGTTTATTTCACAGGTAAAATTATCGGTTTTTATTTAACTGGGAAATCAATGTAATTCATTGCAACCAAGGGTCCGGAAACGGTCATATATGCCAGTCATGACTGATTTGCAAACTCAAAAGTCCTAAATGAATTGTTGGGATTTCGGTCTTTTTTTTTTTTTTTACAGAAATAATTTCGGTCATTTCGTTAAGATCGTTTTTCTTAATCTCGATTTTGAACTTATTTTTTGTTTTGTTATCCCTTCCTGTAATAAAACTGCCACTCCAGTATAGTGTTATAATCCCGAGGGCCCTCCTAATAACTTTTGTTATGCCTCAGGGGAATATTGGCTAATGATCGCTAGTCTCATTACCTGTGTTTTTAATTCACACCTGACAAGCTCAGAACTAAATTGTAAATAAATTAATAATTCCATAACAACTGTCTTCATTATTTAATTACTTTTCAGCTTATACAATGTCTATTCTGATTTAAAATTAAATTTAAACTTGATTTAATTTACGTAAAAATCCCGGTAGAAATAAAGTATTTTTTCACAACACATGCTTTTTTCTATGTAATACGCATGCTCGAAATTCTCTTCCGCAGATTAGACACTAGATCGTAAATTTAAAATGATTTCATGCTAAATAAAGCAAGTGCAACCATTTTCATCAATATCATTACACTATTAAAGACAAAATATTAAAAAGCCAAGGATTTCCTGTGATATTGATAAACAAAACTAATCCTGGAAATTATTCCGGAATTGTTCGTTTTAGTATTGTCGCATTACATCTGGTTGGAATTTCGACTTCAGAATCGAAAGAAACTATTAAGCGATGACTGAGAAAATTATCGTTTTAAGTTATTAAAATAATTTCAAATTTAAACTGTTGCCTTCCCTTAATTGCTCTTGATCGATTTTTAGGAAAATGGAAGGATAAATCATGAAGTAAATGCGATGCAACAGAGAAACAAGTTCGTTGATGCTACGAGTATGAGCATACTCATGCAGAAATGAGATTTTGACAATCTTTTTTTGAAAAGGGGCACCAACTTTTAAGTTATATGAAAATGACCGAAATTAGGTGAAAAAATTTCCGGATCCTTGATTGCAACCAATGTAATAAAAGTATTTATTTAATCCAGTAGTATCTTAATGTCTTACATTTGTCACAAACCTTGTCAAGATGAGAAGTAGCATTATAATGTGACAATGTAAAGGCAATTTGTGATTTATTAGTTATGGAAATCTCAGATGCTCAAGCAAAACAGCTGAGGGGCATTACGTTTTTTTGGTCTGTGCTTCCGTTAATCCATTCGTTTTTTCATTCGTTTGTCTGTCCTGCTTCAGGTTAAAGTATTTGGTCAATTTTTTGAAAGATTGGAACTTGTTCTAAATCTTTCTTTAGGCACTGGCCTCCCTAACAACATGACAGGTTAGCTACTAAATGACATGTATTCTCACTGAAATATAGTTCTCTATAGTTCTCATGTATGTGCATATGATACACATATAAACTGTGAAAAATGGTATATTTTTATAGTTCATTCAAGAATTTATGTCATTAAAGTGTGTTGATGTGCAGACTTTTTTTTCCCATCATTTTGATAAAGTAATAGAGTATTGATACAATACTAGTATGATTGACAACTGTCATTATCACAATCTGGGACAAGGTGGACTTTTAATTACAATGTCCCACCTCCTAAACTGCCAATCAAATTGACCACACTACTCAGTCTTACATAATTGTACAGAATCAACCCCAGTCTTACATAATTATACAGACTCTTCAATATACATCTCAATACACAAATATTTGACCTCATAATTGAATACTCAAATGTATATATTAGATGTTTGATATATAGAGATGATAGATTTATTCATTGACTATTACTTTTGATCTACACTACATAAAATTATTCTGTAAATTATGCCAGGAAGATATAAGCATGATTAATTAAGGATTAACAAGATCTTAAAAAAAAATTGAAAACTAAATATAAATATGAATATATAAATGGTATTCAAGTGAGGTCGAAAATTTACCTGATAATTTCCAATACTTATCTGTATTGGGAGATAACTCTTACAAAGAAAATTGTTCGTCTTAGCAGGGTGAAATTTAAAAGCGCATTAACTATACGATACAATGTATGTGTGTAAGTAATAAACAATTTATATTTATATTTATTTTTTTATCAGTAATTTGCTTGAAACAGTTAGTTAGATTGTTAAAACTTTTAATTATAACAAACCATTTTTCAGCATTAGTGCTTTATTAATGTTCCTTTTTTGTCATGAAATTATTCAAACTACTCTTCCAATCTTTCCATGAGTGATTTCCATTAATTTGACTTTATATGAAGTTGATGTCCAATCAACTTGAAACTTAGTACACATGTTCCCTATGATATGATCCTTTTAATTTTAATGCCAAATGAAAGTTTTGACCCCATTTTCAAGTTCCACTAAACATAGAAAATGATTGTGCGTGTTGAGCATCCATGTACTATCGACACATTCTTGTTATAGAGCATTTGTTTTATGATAGTACTGGCTCAGTAATGTTTAAGTTTCAACATCATTAAAATATTTCAAAAAACCCATTTAAAAAATTAATATCTAATGAACATTAGAATATAGTTTCTGGTGTTTGAAGACTAAAACATTACATCATTTCAAGTTTTATCAGTAGAAATCATTATAATTATACATGTACTTGTTTTATTTCAGAGTAAAAGATGCACTGAAGCAGTTTGGATGAGTACAAACTATTCATAAATATAATGACTAAAATTATCAGCATATGAGCTGAAAGTTCATGCGTTTCACAAATCTGCCATAGTAGTTCCAAGAAGACAGCAGGGACAGGGATTGGACACAATAACATGTACATGTATCTGTGATTTAAAATGAAATGAAATTAAATGTAGAAATGATGATGTTAATTTCATATTTTATCTGTAGAGATTTGTTGTACAGAAATTAATCAAATTTTATTTAATGTAAATAAAAATCTAGCTGACAGGAATAAAACAGAACATTCTGAATAATGGATTAATAGATGTGAATAGATGAAGATGTAGAAAATAAGACAGCAACCCAACCACACAGAAAAACACGATTCATATTAAATGTCAATTGGTTAATCTGTTGATGTGAATAAAAGGTAATATATATAAGGGGTAAAGTCAATAAGACAGCAACACAACAACAAAAATAAAAAACTGCTAGAAGATAACATGCAGTCTTCAAACCAGATTTCTAAATAGTCCCATGTCTTTAAAATTGTGAATAATGAATAGACAACTTTCGAGTTCGATGCATGTTCGTCAAAAACTTTGGTTTTAGTGAACATTACTTGTGCAATCAGGGGCCTCGTCACTTCCGTTCCCATGTTGAGCGAGTGGTTGGAAAACTATGATGCAATATTGCACACAAATGATTTGACAAATTGAATTCTAAAAATTGACACACTTGTATCATTAGGAAATTGTAATTAAGTACCTACAGAATAAACATTATTGTTAGTTTATCCTGCACAATGAAGATTACTAAGACGCTTGATGAATGTTAATAGTGCAGGGATACAGGCGATCCCCTCTATCTGTTAAAGGCGCACATAATTGATGAGTTTTTTCCAGTGACGGATGAATTCGAAAGTGGTCTATTGGGTCAAACTTTTCATTAATGAATTGATAAAATACCATTCCATACAACAACCATATTAAAATAACCTTTATCAGGTCTATTAATCCATAGAGAAAGATTTAAAGGACAATTCCTGTGCTTGTTAGCTTTATGAATAATATAACCATCAAAATATATTCTGAGATACTAAATCTATTAAATTCCTGCAGGTTGAATCAACCTTCTATAATAAATCTATGGTTATGAAGAAACAAAGTATATTTTTTGTCAAATTGATGGCCCAAATTTAGAAATTATTTAAAATTTTTATTCATGTCTAAAATGCAAATGTATGAGTATCTAAATTATAAAAACTTGCATTCTGATATATGATACATATTCCTGCATGAAGCTTTAACTGAAGGGCAATAAAAAATCTTGAATTGTGGTTACTTACATCAAAATCATAATAATAAATACATGTACTCTCAATAATTTCTGAATCTATAGTATTTGGGTCACTACTTGTAGTTAAAGATTTTTAGTTATGAAAATATTATGCCTATTGAAGACATAACTGGAAACACATAAGGAAAGGACAATAAAGTCATACTGGTCTAACATATACCACCAAATGTGGTATTTTGATTGATTCTGATTTTAGATAAGAAGATGTGGTATGAGTGCCAAGAGACAATTCTCTATCCGAGTCATAATTTGTAAAAAGTAAACCATTGATATAGGTCAAAGTATGGCCATCAACACGGAGCCTCAGCCCACATCAAGCAGTAAGCTTTAATAGATAAAACATAGGATATAGGTTATCCATCTATGACAAAAACTTAGTACATGTACACCAAAAAAAAAAAATTTGAAAAGGAGCAGCACTTTTATCACTGTTCTTCATCTTTTAAAAAGTCTTAAGGATGTACTTAGGTGAGGTTTTGGAATCTGTGTCATACGTTCAGACTCCTTGGTGTTTTTCCATACAATACAATGTAAAATATTTTGCCCCATAACACCCACTTATTTTTATATATAAGACTTATTAGCTCATGAATGGTCATTTAACAAAATTTTAAAAGATTCTTGATTTTCTTTCTTTTGTTTCGAGACCCAATAATACCAATGTAAATATAAGGTAAACGTCTGAGTCAGCCTTTTTTAAATCTCAAATATCTCGAAAAGGAGGTCCATGACCTATCAATATTTTTAGCTTGTTTTAATCCTCAATTGATGCTCTACCAGCTTATAGTATCAATTTTAACTTCTTAATCTATTAATTTTCACCTAACCTCACATAAGTACATCCTCAAAGGGACTTTGGTGGTGGAGTGATTTAAGTAGTTACTACTGTAATCACTAGCCAGTCAACACTGAGGTTGTGAGTTAAAACCCCACTAGTGAGGTTGACTCCAATCTTGATTGACTAGGGTTGTCAGTTTTCCTGTCAAAGGTCAGTGGTTTTCTTCAGCTTCCTCCACCAATATAAACTGGCCACCATGAAATAGTCAAAAAGCGTTGCTCAAGTGAGGTGTTAAAACACAGAAAATCTAATTAAATCTTAAAGTCACAAAGAGGCCTTCAACAGGAGCAAGAAAAAAACTCAAAAGCATTGTTCAAAGTAAAACTGATGTTGCAGTTTCAATTGTGACTTCAACCATGTGCAGCCCATTGGAATTAGAACATTGCTTTGTTTCCAAATCGAAAGAAGAACGTTCTATTAGAATACTAGTACTAAGTTACAGCAAAATGCATCGAGTGTGTAGGAAAAGGTAATATCTTTGGTAAGCTTGCTAGCTGAACAAATAATGTCTGCAAAAAAAAAATTCAGAGATACCAGTAGGTGCTCGGTACCTATTTCCAAACTTGTTTTATGAGAGACTTTCTGTGAAAAGTTGGGGCTTTTACCCCTAAATTTGTTTCATGTCTGTGCCACCATTTCAAAATAGTTTTTATATGACAGCAAAAAAAATGTTTGGGATCGTATAATGGTATGATGTCGTCTGTGTCGTTGTCCGAAAACACATTTGTTTTCCAGACAAAAACTTTACTTTAGGTAAATGGATCTCTGTGAAATTTTTTTAAGAAGGTTCAATACCACATAAGGAAGGTTTGGATTGATTTTAGGGATGATGGTCCCAACCGTTTAGGAAATGGGGGCCCAAAAGGGGCCAAATACAAGCATTTTTCTAGTTTCAGGATAATAACTTGTGTATAAGTATTCTGATTGCTCTGCAATCATACCACAATGTTTGATACCAAAGGTAGAATGGTTGATTCATTTTGGGGTTATGGTGCTAACAGATTAGGAATTAAGAACCAAAAAGGGGACAAAACAAGCATTTTTGTAGTTTCTGGACAATATTACTTGTGTGCGAGTGTATTGATCTCTCTGACATTGTACTATAAGGTTCCACACTTCTAAGGCTTGAATTGAGTTTGGGATAATTTGGATTCAAAAAGTTGGGGGGTCCAATTTTTTTAAGGGGTACAAATTTTTGAAAAGTTTCAAGAAGTAAGAATAAACCTTTATTTACACAGTACTGTGAAATATTTGTAAGATCTTTTATCAGAAACCTATATTATGTCAAAAATCTGATCACAATCCAAATTCAGACAGTATCAAGCTTGAATATTGTGTCAAAATTTGCCCCAACTGTTCAGGGTTCAACCTCTGCGGTCGTATCAGTCTGTGCTCAGCGAAGCAATTTTTTCAAGCTTACCTTAAAGTCAACTGTATGTACTTTGAGGTTCTTAATTACCTTGTAAACATGATTATAATACTGATCCAGTTCCATCATCATTATCAGGTGGGGTCATTCTTCGGCTGTTTCGGCGCTATTCCACATAGATGCATAGTTCCCTGTGATCATAATACCATAACTGGTCTTAGCGATGTTGCTGCTATTTCTGCTGGGAAGTTCATATGTTGCTGGATATCTGCAGTACACTACAAGTCTACTGCAAGGATCACAAGGCCTTCAGGTGTGCTGTCTTTGTTCTCTCCAGCCTTCACAAAATTTACGAAAGTGATGTTCTGTTTAATCTTTTTCTTCTTCCTTTTGATGATTTCCAGTTTTTCAGTACACTATCATGTCTCCATGTGTTCCTACCATCTTTCAGTGCCACATGGCATGATGACAACACATGTTGTAGAGATGCTGGTTTGTCTTTGCATAATTACCCAATTTCCAATTACCCCCTGCTGCTTCATGCCTATCGCCTTGATATTCCTGCTCTCTTCTTCTATCTGTCGAACTCCCTGCTGTACCAAATCTCTCTTTTTTATCTGCTGTACCCCAACTTGGTTTTTGTTGTCATACTAAATCCTTGACTCCCCACTGCTATGACACCTACGATGACACTGTGTCTTTAAGTCTTGTCCTTGCTTCTTTCGCCGATTCCTCTGCTTTCCGCTTTCTTCCTGTCCGGGTCTTCACTTTTGCTCCTCTAACTTTGGTATCTTTGTTGTCCTCAACACCGTGACCTGTCGTATTTTTGTAACTTTAAACTCTTCAGTCAACGCTTTGAGTGGTAATTGAAGTTTATTCCCTGTACTATAAGAGCGATCGCTCCTGAAACTTCTTGGTACGTCAATCCAATGTCTGATCTTTCAGCACGCACTGATCTTTTTATCTAAAACCTCAACTTTGGACACGGGGGAAACTCATATACCAATAACGGCCATAGTATTCTTTGCAAAAACACCATGTTGATACATCAGAGCTTCGTATCTTCCTGGCAGGCCACTTTTGTCTTTCTTCAATAGCCAATCTACTAGCTGCGTTTGTATTTCTTCGGTGTTTCCACTTTCTGCTAGTGTAGCGTCAAACTTTCCCCCCAAGCATTTCACTGGTCTATCTGCAACTGTTGGTATCTTTACCCCCTGTTAATTCAAAAGTTTCATCTCTAACTTTGCCTTTTCTCACAGCCAAACTTGATTTACTGGGTTTGAATTCATTCTTGCCCACCTTATCATTCCTTCCAACTCCTCTAAGGTCAATCTTCCCTCTATTACTGTTTTTGCTATAACAGGTTTATAGCTGCTGCAAACAATACTGCTGACACTGTACATTCCGTAAATAATCCTACTTTTAGTCTCTGCCATGTTGTGGTGATATCTATGGTAGACCTCATCTCAATGTGATAAAAACATTCTTGTAGCATTGTTTTGATGGCGGTTGGAACATCGTACCTCTGCAATGTCAAATCGACCAGTTTGTGCGGAATGGATCCGTAAGCATTTGCAAGATCTAGCCTAAGTACTGTTAAGTAGCTTTTCTTCTCCTTTGCTTCTCTTAAGATCTGTGTCAAAACACAAAACACTAGAATGTTCAATACATCATGATGTCTCTGGCATGCCTTCTTTCTGAACTGATTGATTGCTTAGCTGGAACCATGTTATCCTCTTTGCTAGGACTGCTAGGAAGATTTAACCCTCGATGTTCAGTGGGGAGATGGTTCTAAACTGCCCAACGTCCATGGAGTTCTCTTCTTTCGGAAAAAAACATCCTTCCGCTTTATACCATGCATATGTCATTTTTCTTCTTTTCCAAACTACTCTCAAAAGCTTCCACAGTCGTCTGGTCAGCTCGTGACAGTTCTTGTATAACCTATATTGAATACCATTTGGTTCTGGTGCTCATGTTGCTCTTGCTTTCTTCAGAACATCCTGCACTTCTTTAAACTTCAGTTCTGACTCATCAAATTGTTCTTTCGGTTCCTCTGGTACTACCAGTTTCTCACATTCTTCCAGATCTTCCTCACACCTTTTACCACAATGGATTTTTCTGAGATTTTCTTCTACTTCCTTTGAGTTTTCCAATTTACTAGATCCTCTTACTCCAAATAATCTCTTTAATCTGCCCTACACACGAAATTTTAATTATATTTTTTTAAAATGTTTATGAATTTTCGAAAATTCCACCTGACAACCGATCAGAAAATAGTTTTAAGTTGTCTCAATGCAGACAAGTACATTTACTGAGTCTCATTAGACAGTAGCTAGTACATTCGTCTTTTAAAATATAGTACAACTGACATATAAGGATCGTAATGGTGCTATGTTGATAAATTTATCGGTTTTCAAGAGCTAAATTAGCAGCGCGTCATCCCTATAACGGCTTCCATTATTACGATTGAAAAAATGAACTGGCGTAATTGGGAGATAATTTTGACGAAGTAGAATCCTGACTGTCTTCTGACTGTTGGTTCTCTCAGAGTTATCTCTTCTTCTTCTGTAAGTTGTTCTATCTCTGTAAGTTGATCTGTGTGTTCTTTCTTACCCTGGATCACATGGAGGTTATCATCACAATAATTTCATAACAATCAGGTATTCTGGTACCGGTACATGTGGCCGATTGATTTAAGTAGTTAAGCTACTGTTTCACTACATTAGGGAGCTACCATTTGATGTTTATGGGGGGGGGGGGGGGGGGGGCTAGGATGAAAAATTGTGTCCTGCCTTTTTTTTTATTTGTAATCTCTGTCCTGCCTTTTTATTTTTCAGTCTATTCGGTCCTGCCTTTTTTTTTTCTTATCTTATCCTGACTTTTTTACAACAATTGTCATCCTGCCTTTTTTTTTTGCCAAGTTACTCATCCTGCCTTTTTTTCAAATTTCATCCCCCCCCCTTAAAAATCAAATGGTAGCTCCCTTAGCCTGTCAACAACGAGGATGTGAGTTCGAACCACGCATCGGTGTCAGATGTGTTCGACTCTTAATCTTCTGATTAATTTTAATATATTAGGAATCTGGATTGCCACTTTTACTACTGAAGGTCGATGGGGCATTCTGGCTACCTCCGTCAATAAAATCTGGCCGCCACGAAAAAGCCAAAAGTGCCGAAAGTGTCGTTAAAAACACACACACACACACACAAAAACAATCCGAATCAATCTAGAAAATAACCAAATTTGAAACGCCCGAAGATAGCACAAAACCTCAGCTTATTACAAAATAAAATATATAAAATGAAGAGCGCTCTATAACAACAGACTAAATAAAAACACCGAATAACTTGAAAAACGTCCCTACCTGCAAAACATCGGCATTTTGATCCATTCCTGGACTGAATAATTGGAACTGGCGACGCTCGTTTAATACGGGTAAATCATTATACGACCGCGGTCGTATATTGGTATCACGTCGTCGTCATCGGCAGCGCCGTCGGCGTCGTCGGTGTCGTCGTCGTCAGCGTCGTCCGAAGACGGATGGTTTCCGGATAATAACTTTAGTGTAAGTTAATTGAAATCAATAAAATTTTACTGCACAATGTTTATAACAACAAAAGGAAGTTTGGGATTGATTTATGGGGTTATGGTCCCTAAGGTTTAGGAATAAGGGGCCCAAAGGAGCCCAAAACAAGCATTTATCTAGTGTCCAGACAATAAGTTGGCCATATGTACATGCGTATTTCAATTGTTCTGAAATTGAACCACAATGTTTAATACCGGGTCCTACTAAAATGCGCCCGGGTGAAGAAAAAGCGCCCGGGGAAGAAAAAATAGCGCCCAGGGAAGAAAAAATAGCGCCCGGGGAAAAGAAAAGGCGCCCGGGGAAAATATATAGATATTGTATTAGCATGAGACAACTTTGTGTTGATGAAATAAGTTATGCACATTAATTTTTTTTAATTTTAGACAAGTAATTTTCAAATTCAGATAATAGACATTTGTAATAAAACAAGTATGAATGTTTCAATTTTAACAATAATATAATTTTGAATACTATTTCGAAAGACTGATTATAATGGATCACAGTTTATAAGGAAGATTGACATCAAAGGTATGTTTTTCAAAAACGATATCAAAATGAAAAATGTAAAAAAAACGACTTAAATTTCACAGATAAATATTAATTTAATCGAAATTAAAAGAGTTATACATAATACATCAGCGAATAAAGCAGTACTATACATGTACCGTAAAAGGCAGGATTTTGGTTTAAATTTAAAAATAAGCATTAAAACCCTGATAAGCATAGCCATTGAAACAGTTTTAGTTTCATTAAAAAGATATGATAAATGTATACCAGCATCTGCATAAAAAAAGTGTTCACCATGCAGTTGCAAAAATATTTAGACTTCAGGCATCATATCCACATTTATACTAAGGACAAAACAAGTAATGATTATTTATTCTTTTTAAGGAAAAAATGTATTGTTATAAAATATTATTATTTTATTCTCCCGGGCGCTATTTTTCCTTCCCCGGGCGCTTTTTCCTTTCCCCGGGCGCTCTCGGGCGCTTCCGGGCTCTTTTTAGTAGGACCGTTTATACCATAAGTAGAAGGTTGGGATATATTTTAAGGGTTATGGGGCAAACAGTCTAGGAATAAAGGGCCAAAAAGGGACCACAAACAAGCATGTTTGTAGTTTCAAGACAGTAAATTGGAGTTATCTGTCCAGAATGGTTGTTGAATCACCTAAAACCAATGCTTTATGAAATCTTCTTTGAAAATTGGAGTTATCTTTCTTTGTCCAGAATAATAGTTGAATCAACTTAAATTGGCCTCAGCGACTTATTTTCATTTTTTTTGTCACTGAGTCCAGCTCGCTCTCCATCACCTTCAATTTTCAGTGAAAAAAAGTCGCTGATGCCAGGACTGGACTATATCCAGTACATGCATTGTAATTAGTATTCTATAAATCAAATATGAGAAATTCATTTGAATCAAATCGGTGAAAAAGTGCCCATCTTAGATTTTTCTATGCTTTGATTTTTAGATTTATTTTATTTCGAATTGTTTGTATAATCTGATACTCCACTCTCCATCCTTAAATTTGCACTCTGAACCGGCCTTTGTGTTCGTGTTAGGACATGTTTTAAATTCCGCTTACTGGTTATTGGGGATTTTATTTTGTGTCCAACTACTTCCGGCTTGGCTGGGAAAGCACGCTTATAATATTTTTATTGATGTTTTCATATCTAAATCTTGAATTATGACACTGGATTTTGTGTCCGAAGTGGACAGAAAGTTCTACTCCAACAACTTACTAACAAACGATGACTGGGGTAAGAATAAAGTTATCAAAATTAAAGTGCAAGTTGAACGACATATGATCATGACACTGACAGTAACAAAAATTATGTTGACAAAAACATGTTTACAAGAATATTTATATCGACATTGTTAAAATACATAATTAGTGTGTGTGCCATATATTATATACAACACAATATAATTATCATTTCTATATGAATGACATTGTCTTGTTCAAATTTTTTTTACCAAATAATAAGGCAATTTTTATGAAGGCTTGTTTATAATGTGTTGGGGATTCCCCACATGTTCAACACTTTTCAGTCGGTAGATAAGAAATTTGCAGGTAGTTTTGAAATGTGAAGCCCAAGCTTTTGGGAGTGAAATATTTTTTTTTACACACAACTTTCTAATGAGATCATATGATGCATCAAGATAATGATCCAATTATATATATAATTAAAGTTCTAATAATTGCATTTGTAGCTGGTTTAAACAACCCCTGCACAATGTGTTGTACAATGTAATGTTAAGTTCTTCACTGCTGTGCACTGTCATGAACAGATGAAGAGAACTACTATTCAATTATTATTTTTTTCTTTGTGATTTTTGTATTTTTACTGAAAACTTATTATTGTATTTACATCAGGGGCGGATCCAGCCATTTAAAAAAAAAGGGGGGGGGGGGGGGGGGGTTTACAACCCAGGACAAAGGATTGTCTAAAAAAAAAGGGGGGGTTCCAACCATGTACAATGTGTTCACACAAGATTTAAAAGTGCTATAAAGATTTAATTTTGTGAGACTTAAATTGAAGTATGGAATATGACTTTTGGTTTTTGTACATGTACATGTTCACTTCAAAAGAGATCAAAGATTGATATGTTTGAACAGTTTGTACATGTACAATGTAAGTTGTTTCCCTTAGGGATCAAGATAAATGGCATTGATAATCATTGATTGTTGTGGACAATAGATAAAATGTATCAACTAGCTGGACAACAATAAGCCATCTGAATAGACCAGATGTTTAAATTTTGATGATTGAACAGTTTAAAGATCAATGTTTACATTTGTAAATTTGAATGATTGGACAATTTCAACATGTTCAAAGATCAATTTTACTTGACACCTCTGACAATAGAAACAAACAAGAACATTCAAATGTTAAAATGTGACTTTTTTGTCTATGGAAGTTTTCGTTTCTGAAACTTAATTTTTAAAGTATTATAATGGTATAATGGTCATTCTAAAAAAAAATTATGAATTTAGAAAAAAAAGTTATACAGTGTGAAATGATTGTATTTATATCATGATAGTGATAATGTATAAATTTATACATAAAGTGTACAGTGTTCCAGCTAGGATTTGAAAATAGAGGGGGGCATTTTTAAAAAGGGCACTTTAGCGCGTTCTCACTGAAAAAAATCAAATACTTAATATTACCACATAAAGACATATTTCTTGATGCATGGTGGGTCTAAGATGAATTGTTGCAACGCGATGCGCTGCGTTGTTTTGTAGAATTATTTTTATTACACTTTTGAAATGAATTGTGCATGTCAGTTTAAAAACTTCACATAAATCTGCAATACAGTCAGGAACAATACTTAACATTTTCTCTGAAGGCCAGCCTGGATCCAAAAGTTTTTTCAAGGGCCCTGTAGAATTTTTTTAGGCCTTACCAGGTTTGTTTTTACTGCAGGCACATACATATTAATAGTCTTGAATGTTCTTATATAAAAGCCAAAAATATACATGTATGTTTGAAATACCTTATACATGTAGCTTGTTTCTTATTATGATGGAAATAATAAAGGAATTAAATACAGGGCGGATCCAGCCGTTTTAAAAAGGGGGGGTTCCCAACCCAGAGTAAAGGGGGGGGGGGGTTCCAGCTATATGCTCCCATTCAAATGCATTGATCGGCCAAAAAAAAGGGGGGGCGCCCCTCCATTTCATGCTAGCTGGAACACTGGTGTACTTAGACATTATTTAGTCATGTTAGTAATAATTAGTTTTCCATATCTTTATTCATTTTATAAAACATCATTATGATTTGATAAAACATACAACATCCCCTCTAATTATAAAAAGAGTTATAATAAGAGAGTATTAAAAACTTCACATACACTTTCTCTGCCATTAAAACTAGTAAATTGAAATACTAACATCTACTTTTCAATAAAATGTCATTGCAGATTTTGGCAGTACGTGTATGTAATATAAAAGTACATTTTATCATCTGTGTATGACAATTAAATTTTCTCTTCATCTGGAAAATGCATATAAAATTAACATACATGTAACTTAAAAATACTTGATGAAATAAATTTATAGCAATGCAAGTCCTCATACACATGTACACAGGACAATTCATTAAGACATGTTTTTCATCTTCAATTTAAAGATTTTCATTACATGTGTTCATGTTAAAACAAATTCTTTTTCAACTTAAAGACCTTCATACACTTGTATCTTCCAGTCTCAATTTTCAAAGGAGCAGTACCACTTACAAATTTTTTATGTTTTATATTTTGTGACAAATGTTTTTCTTCACCAACTGATATTTGAATTATCTGCATGTACGTATTTTGTATAAAAAATAAGATGTGGTATGATTGCCAATGACACAACTCTCCACAAGAGACCAAAATGTCACAGAAATTTACAACTATAGGTCACAGTACGGCCTTCAACAATGAGCAAAGCCCATACCGCATGGTCAGCTATAAAAGGCCCCGAAAAGACAATGTAAAACAATTCAAATAAGAAAACTAACGGCCTTATTTATGTTTTTGGTATGCTTGAATTGTTTGACATGAAATCATTATAACTTTGTTCATGGTGTTTTCTCATATTGATTAAAACAGATATCTTTTATAACATGTACAAATGTAACATGTGTAACTTTGTTTATTAATAGTCTTTAGTCTTCAGTAAGTGTCAACTTGACACTATAATCTCTCTGTATTTTAGATCACTCTGGTAATTAAATCAGTATTACAAAAATGTCCATATCAACTTCCTTTAACTTTGTGTGTACCCTGTATTTCCCCACAGATTGTTTGCAATAGAAATAGGTAAAATCAAGTACAAAAAATTTGCAGAAGGTTTTTAAATTTTCACAGTGACAACTTGAACTTCAAATGATTGAAGCCCTACAATGTATTTGCTGTCCTACTTTTACCTTTTTATTTGCTTTATGGCTTGCACAATTGACTGGACTGCCAATATAAATTTGCAGATTACTGCAGGATTTTCTTTAAAATATACAAATCAGCAATATATATCTAATGGATTATGTACATGATATATATTCAATGGTACATATATACAAAAGTATAATACAAATATATTGTAAGAGGAAGAAAAACATCCTGCATTTCCTGGTAGATAAATCCCAAACACATTTAACAATCTCATGAATATTAGGCCTAAATTAAAATATTGTTTGTTTCCCCAAATCCCGACCCTGCCAAGCCAGGTGTGGGTAGGTAGGTAGGGAAATAATTTTATTTTTCCAAAAAGATTGAACATTATCAGACGATCCGGCAAGCCTGAAAATCCGAAATGAATAAAATAATATTTGACTTAGTTTTGACAATAAAATTTGATGAGTAGCACCAATTTTGCAGGGTCGGACGTCGGGATTGGGGAAACAAATAATATTTTATTTTTGGCCTTACTGCAATAAATTTAAACAAATGTTTTATTGATTTTCAGGTAGATGAAATGTACATAAAACATACATGTAATCGAAATCAATATATTGTCAACATTTGATATAAATTTTTAAAATCTCCCTAAGACTATTGTTAGAACATGGGATAAATCAGTAAATCATTCTATTTCTTCAAAGTAAAATGGAAGCATACATTTACATGCTAATACATTTATTTGATGACTGATTGTTTTCTTATTTAATTTTTTATTGATCTCAAATAAAAATAAATAGACCAAACTGTATGAGATTTGAAATTTTAAGTAATAGGACTTCCATGACTTCAGTGATTTAAAATTAAAGTTTTTGTTTACATAATTGATACTCTCAGATTCTGCATGCCTTTGTAAAATCCATTTCTGGTTTATAATGAGAGACTTGGGAATTTGTACATAAAGAATTTTATTGATTTTGTAACTGTAACAAGTGTGACATTTTTATATTGTCTGTCTCCTTTAATTTTCTCAGTGATGTTGAATATACATGTATGTAAGTTTTTAATGATATTTTATCATTGATCTCACACTCATAGATTTGACCAGTCATCTGAATTTATAGCAATCAATGATTTTTTTTTTGGAAAAGGGGGGATCAAATAATGTGCTTATATACAATGTATATACATTAATGTATAAAGGTTTCCACTCAATTTTTGATCATTTATCGTGTTTATTGCCAGAAATCCTGGTTCTTCAATATTTTTTTCCTAATTTCGAATTATATTTTTTGTTGAAAATAAGATGACTGTGATTCAACTTAATGTTAGAAGAGCTTTGATTATTTGTGAATGAACTGTGTTCAGTTGGAAGTCTTTCTCATATCATGCATTATATTCAAAATCTTTTTGTAAGAATGTCTATTCTTTGACATCAACATGGAAATCAATAGACCACTTTCGAGTTCATCCGTCACCGGCAAAAACTCGTCAATTATGCACGCCTTTATGACGTCATTTACCAGATAGAGGGGGTCGCCTGTATCCCTGCACTATTTACGTTCATCAAGCGTCTTAGTGATCGTCTTTGTGCAGGATAAACTAGAAATAATGGTTGCTCTGTAGGTACTTACTGACAATTCCCTAATGACAGCAATGTTGATTGTCAATTTTGAGAATTCAATTTGCCGAATAATTCGTATAATATAGAATTATAGTTTTCCAACCACTCGCTCAACATTGGAAGGGAAGTGACGACGCCCCAAAACGCACAAATGACGGTGATAAAAGCGCGTATAATTGACGAGTTTTTTCCGGTGACGGATGAACTCGAAAGTGGTCTATTGTGTATACATCATTATACATGTTATAAGGAATTGTTCTTGTTTTAATAGCAATGTTTAGTTTAAATGTATTAACATGATAAATGATATTCATGCTATTAGAAAATTAGAACATTGTAGACGTGGTAGAGATAACATCAAATGTCCTTAAACTGAAACTATATAACTACTTAAAGTTGTACATGTTAGGATGCACATGAATGCCTAGATTATGTCACAGTGTATTATATTTTAATTTTGGACATACAATGTACATTTTGAATGTCTTTAATTTCTAGCTAGACTTGTTGGGTTTATACTTTAATTTGTGCTAGTGCAGAAATACCAAGGTTATTTTTTTTCTGTATAAATAAACTTTATTGTAAAGAAATAATTTCAAAAAAAGTGTTATAAATATTTCAAGAAAACAAAAACATAAAAGTTACAGTGACAGCATTCAAAAGTGTATTATTTCAAAATTTAAAATATCTCTTTGTCATAAACAATTCTATTAATAATGTGTTTATATCCCAAGGTTATTAAAAATATGTAGTTTTCCCATAAAACTATGGATGTTGTGTTAGGAAATTCTACCTCTTATTCATCACGTAAATTCAAGACTGCAGTTATCCTAACACTGTCTAAATAATGACTCTTGTCCATTTTCCACAGGATGACATGCATGACATGTGTGTTCCGTAAAATTAGAAATTTTTGCAATTTTATTTTTAGGTGTTTACATGGTTAAAGTTGAGCAATGCTTCAGAAAAATGTCTTGAAAAAATACAACTTACATTTTAAATTTTGATAGCATTATTTTTAAAAGCATTCCCTGAAATTGCAATAATGTCTATTTGTGTCCATTGTTGATAGACTTAACAATCACAAATGAGTGCAAATATTTCTGAATTTACAGTTGTTTAATTGGGATCTGACCTGTAACAACTATTGTTTATATCATAATAAATGTTAAACCTACTAACTGACATCAAATCTGCATAAAAAGAGCTTGTCCCAGTGTGGAGCAACCAAATAATCTGAATAATTCTCCAATTGTAAACATGTCTTGTTATAGTAAATTCAAAAAGTACAACAATGGTTCTCAATGATATGAATATGTTTTGTTATATTTCAGAAAGTACAACAATGATTCTCAATGATATGAATATGTTTTGTTATATTTCAGAAAGTACAACTATGGTTCTCAATGATATGAATATGTTTTGTTATATTTCAGAAAGTACAACTATGGTTCTCAATGATTTAATCATGTTTTGTTATAATTCAGAAAGTACAACAATGGTTCTCAATGATATGAATATGTTTTGTTATATTTCAGAAAGTGCAAGGATAGATTTTCAATGATATAAATATGTTTTGATATATTTCAGAAAGTACAACTATGGATCTCAATGATTTACTGGGTATGGAGAACTATCCCAGTGAACTGATGCCTGATTTACCTGATGATTTTCCCGTAAGTTTTACTTGTTTAAAATGTAGGTCAACCTATTCTAAATAATTTTAAATTGTTAATTTTTGGGCCTGTTTAATTTCATGAGAAAGGAAGATTAATGAACATGTGAAATCTTGAAAAAAAATAACTAATTTGAACTATGTACCGTTACACAAAATGGAAATGGGTAATATGTCATAGAGACAACAAACCAGCCAAAGAGCAGATAACAGCTGAAGGTCACCAATGGGTCTTCAACCAGGGCTTCCAAAAAATATTTGAGACAGCCGGACATTTCATATCTGATCCCGATTTTAATCTCTTAAGACTTAGTCACAAAAGGCAATTATGGTAATCAGATGGCCATTCCAATATGATTGACATTACAGTAAAAAAAAATCAATTTTAAACTTTACTTTGATATGATATATGAATTTGATGTTCGGATGTTACTGTTAAATTGGCAGTGCATCATTCAAAGTGTGCACATCAGCGTGCTCATATCTGCCTTAGACTTTTTATTTGTGCAAAATGACATTGTCAAAAACTATACTTTCGTTTTCAACCGGATGTTGACTTGACAATGGTAAAACATGGACCATAAACGGATACGTAAAATCCGTGTACGTTTACAAAGCACGACTGAGAAAAGAAGCCCTTTCCACATTATTTCTTCAACAAAATAATTGAATTGAACGATACAGGTATCAATGATAATTTTACCATTTTTATACGACCGCAAAATTTGAAAATTTTTTCGTCGTATATTGCTATCACGTTGACGTCGTCGTCGTCCGAATACTTTTAGTTTTCGCACTCTCACTTTAGTAAAAGTGAATAGAAATCTATGAAATTTTAACACAAGGTTTATGACCACAAAAGGAAGGTTGGGATTGATTTTGGGAGTTCTAGTCCCAACATTTTAGGAATAAGGGGCCAAAAAGGGCCATAATAAGCATTTTCTTGGTTTTCGCACTATAACTTTAGTTTAAGTAAATAGAAATCTATGAAATTTTGACATAAGGTTTATGACCACAAAAGAAAGGTTGGGAGTTATTTTGGGAGTTTAGGTCCCAACAGTTTAGGAATTAGGGGCCAAAAAAGGGCCCAAATAAGCATTTTTCTTGGTTTTCGCACCATAACTTTAGTATAAGTTAATAGAAATCTATGAAATTTAAACACAAGGTTTATGACCATAAAAGGAAGTTTGGTATTGATTTTGGGAGTTTTGGTCCCAACAATTTAGGAATAAAGGGCCCAAAGGGTCCAGATTTAAACTTTGTTTGATTTTATCAAAAATTGAATAATTGGGGTTCTTTGATATGCCGAATCTAACTGTGTATGTAGATTCTTAATTTTTGGTCCCGTTTTCAAATTGGTCTACATTAAGGTCCAAAGGGTCCAAAATTAAACTTAGTTTGATTTTAACAAAAATTGAATCCTTGGGGTTCTTTGATATGCTGAATCTAAAAATGTACTTAGATTTTTTATTATTGGCCCAGTTTTCAAGTTGGTCCAAATCGGGGTCCAAAATTAAACTTTGAATGATTTCATCAAAAATTGAATAATTGGGGTTCTTTGATATGCCAAATCTAACTGTGTATGTAGATTCTTAATTTTTGGTCCCGTTTTAAAATTGGTTTACATTAACGTCCAAAGAGTCCAAAATTAAACTAAGTTTGATTTTAACAAAAATTGAATTCTTGGGACTCTTTGATATGCTGAATCTAAACATGTACTTAGATTTTTGATTATGGGCCCAGTTTTCAAGTTGGTCCAAATCAGGATCCAAAATTATTATATTAAGTATTGTGCAATAGCAAGAAATTTTCAATTGCACAGTATTCAGCAATAGCAAGAAATCTTCAATTGCACAGTATTGTGCAATAGCAAGAAATCTTCAATTGCACAGTATTGTGCAATAGCAAATATTTTCAATTGCACAGTATTGCACAATAGCAAGAAATATCTAATTGCACAATATTGTGCAATAGCAAGAAATTCCAATTGGATTTGAATTGGAGTTATCTTTCTTTGTCCAGAATAGTAGTTGAATCAACTTAAATCATTGTTTTATACAATATACAATGTGTATTCACTTTTACTACCAACTGATCTATAGATTAAAACAATCTTTACCATTCAGTGATAACAAGCACTTTTTTTACATTTTAATATTTTATGATGTATTTAAATGAGTAGTTATTGTTGCAAACTTCATTAGAAATTTGAATTGAGATCAGTTTTGAAATAAGGGAAAGGGGGATGTGAAAAAAAAATTGGAGGGTCAATTTTTTTCATTTCAGATTTCATAAATAAAAAGAAAATTTCTTCAAACATTTTTTTGAGAGGATTAATATTCAACAGCATAGTGAATTGCTCAAAGGCAAACATTTTTTTTTAAGTTCATTAGACCACATTCATTCTGTGTCAGAAACCTATGCTGTGTCAACTATTTAATCACAATCCAAATTTAGAGCTGAATCCAGCTTGAATGTTGTGTCCATACTTGCCCCAACCGTTCAGGGTTCAACCTCTGCGGTCGTATAAACCTGCGCCCTGCAGAGCATCTGGTTAAAGAAATGTAGGATGCATTTTTAAATTTTCCACCTGTGCACATGCGCACACGTGTTCTAGTTCATACGACGTAGTTCTGACGATTTTTTATATAAAACCTTTTTAAATTTTTCATCAAATCATGTTGATAAACTAATTTCTAATTATTTTAATCTTTTGGACTAAATCAATTAGATACAAACCGCTGAAATGTAAGAAAATAATTGTGAATAAACCGATCAATTTATACGATGTCTGGTACTGAACATAGTTCACCTGTCACTTGAACAGGTAGATTTCAGCTGTCCAACTACTAATTAGCCTTGATTAAAATTAGAAAGTATTGAAGTAGGTGTTGTTTTGATAGTAATTAATCATCATGTCACATTTATGACCGGAAATGTGTTGATGTTAAAAGGCAAAAGGTTGGGTCAAAAAGATCGTGAATTATGTAAAAATGACCGAAAAAGCCTTGAAAACTAAAAAGTATATGACTGTTTCATGCTTTGCCCAGCCAGACTTTTACCGGACATTATACAAATGACCGGAATATATGACCGTTTTGGAAGCCCTGTCTTCAACGCAGCAAGAAAATCCAACATTCAGAGGTGGGCCTAAGCTGGACCCTAAATAAAAATGTGTACTAGTTCAGTGAAAATGGATGTCATACTCAACTCCAAAAACATTTAAATGAACCCAAAATGAAGGAATAAAACATACAAACAGGAAACCCATTGAACGGTCTAATCTATACAACAAACGAGAACAGAGAAACACTTATATGAACCACATAAACAAACTACAACTAGTGAACATCAGGTTCTTGACTTAGGACAGGTGCAAACAAATGCATGCATGTCATACCCTAGAGTTATAATGCAATATTCAATTCTAAAGTTTATCAATTTGAAACTTATATATACGAATAAATTTAAGGTCACAAAAAGTTTTTAAGGTTTAAGACATGTATGACTTCTTTGTTTAATCATGAAATCAATAAATTTAAATAAATCCCATCATTATCATGATTTTCATTTTGTCTAATTTTCATCTCTGTATGCAAATTAAATGAACATATGTAATAAGATTATACTAAAGATTACTTCACATGAAATAAATTTGAATATTGAATAGCTGATTTGAACCTATATATATCATGTGGTTTCAGATGAATATAGATGATGTACAGACAGATTTTCATGATACTTTACTACAAGAATACAGTGACAGTTCTGACAGTGGAATCAGCAGTAAGTTTATGACGTCTGCTAAATTTGCTGTGGCATATTATTTGCCATAGATAAAGGGTTTCTATAGATGCTATGTCACTTTTACATTTGTATGTGATTATAAATATACTTTTCAATCAATAGAAAAATAATTTAATTGTAAATTAGTTATAAATAATATATTGTATGTTGCAATTGGCAAAAAGGGATAAATTATGGTTGACTTCTCTTCATATTACAAATCTAATAAGAGATTACTGTTAGACATATGCATTGTGTTTATGTAATTTTGCACCAGGTTTTGTCTCGTTTATTTGATCAGTTAAATATAAATAATGTAAGGTGTTACAATACTTGTCAGGCTTGTTGAAAATGTGTTTCAACTACAGTACAGGCCAATGGAGTAAGTCAAGTGTTTTAGTTGATAAATTCACTGTAAAATGGTATTGGGTGATTGATTTGGTGATAAAAATCTGATGTACGATAGAATCATTATTATTCATTGGATACCAATTTTTCGTGGATTTCGTAGGTTACATCAAACCAGAAATTTAGATGTTCAACAAAAAATGAATTTCCAATAGGCTAATAATGAAATTTTTGCAAAACCACAAAAATGCAATTTTTCTTAAATTCACTAAAAATTAGTATACAGGAAAATAAATGAATTCACTTGCATGATTAATTGGTTTTGCTTGCTTGATATCCAGTGGCAAATATTTCATGCATATTCAGGAACCAGAACATATAAAATAAAACTGATAAATACTATAGGTATATGTACTTAAAAGTGGGAGAACTGGGAGGAATGGTTGGATATTATTATAAATTACCACAGGAAAAGAAGGTACATGTACTGTACAGGTGGAAATTTTTGCTAGGGATTATTTTTTTGTTAACTTCTTCATTAAGATAAAATCTCTTAACATTTGCAAAAGTTAAAGATAAACTGTTTGTATGTTGGATTGGGCATTTATAAATTTCCTGCAACAGGTTTTAAATACACATGTACATGGTTTGATGAGATGATGCAAGGTTTCTGTGGCCTCCAGAACTAGAGAGTGTACTGGTGCTACTCTCTCATCCATAATTACAGATGTAGGAAGACAACTATAATGTATTTAAAGGATGAAAAACAGCCTGGCAGTGTCACTTGGTTTATCTTCGTTCCACCTGACCAATTTTAGCTTGCACAGCTGGTATTGTTTGTGACAGCTCTTCATAAAATTAAAATAGAATTGATATCTTGCCAGAATATTGCAATTTGTTAACGATTCATTATATCTCAGGCTCCAAAATTTATAATCACCTGTGATAGTTTTAATCAGTTTTTAATGTTCGGAATTGACCAATGCCGTATTCATAATTGTTTTTCTTTCATTTATTAGGTATCTTGCCAGAAAATGTATTAAAACATGAACAGAGGTTAGACAGTTCACCAGACATCAAACATGAACCACTATCACCATCGTTTTCATTCACATCAGAATCCTCTGAATCACAGGTAAATATCTTTCTCGTGTCTTCTGAACAAAATGTATACACCTGTCTCTAACATGTCTTCTGAATCACAAAAAATCTGTGATGATATTAAGGCTGAATCATATTTATGTATCAACTCCAGATTGCAGGAGAACATGATCATATTGTGTCAAATATCTAAAATGAGCAGACATTAAATATTGTCATTTTATCCTTTGAAATTACATCTCTTCCAATGTTTTATGCAGTTCTATTGAAAGTAAAACATGTCAACCCTCATTTAAATTTCACAACACAATCAACATGTCAAGCTTAAGATTCACTTGATGGTTAAATTAATTTGAGTTAAAATATCTTTTATGTTTATATTTAAGAAGCAAAATAATAATATTTGGACAAAAATGTAGTAAAAAATAGTGTCTGAAATTTTTCTTTCATGAAATTTTTTATAGACAGGATCACTTCAAATAGGGGCGGAAATGAGGCTTCTGAAAGTGTGATAATTGCTGTCCCGACAGAAGGTTCACATATATGTGAAAACTACACACCAAATAGCACAACAGTAACATTATTATAACATACATTGGGTAATGTTGAGTCAAGTGTACGACATACTATAATTCAGAAATTATTGCGTGCATTTATTATTGCGATTTTGCCATTTTTAACTAATATGTGATTTTAATTTTTTTCAATATTAAGAAAAATCCTGTTTAATTCATATCAAAAATATAAAAATGTGAGTTTAAATTATTGCGATTAGAGCCCTGTTGCAATTTTCACAATAATAACAACATCAAAATAATTTCTGAATTTACAGTATTTAATTATCTTTACAGGTATGCCTTGACGGAGTGAAGGACAGTCCACCACCATCCCCATGTTATTCACAGCCGTCACCGCCTTATTCTTCAACCTCATCACCATTACAGAACATTGTCTATGTAGACGACATCACACCAGATCTTAGTAGTGCTATAAACCCTGTTATCATTACACAACCTAAATACAACACAATATTGAACTCTAAAGTCAGGATTAAACCAAAACCTGTATCAGCAGTAAATACTCAAACTGTCAAAGTCTCACAACCAAAACCACCAACAGGTACAGTATTTTAGTCTAGGTTATTGCAAAATCACTTTTATTTTTCACAGTGTATTAATTGAGTTTGTGTATAGAAATTTAACTTCTAACCTCTTAATTACTCAGCTCATTAGGATCCTCTTCAATGGTTTCTGGACCAATCATCTGTTTATCAGTTACTTTTTAAAAAAAAACAACACATTTTTTCCCCTGAATTGGTGAAAGAAAACTAAAACTACAAAAAAATGATTGGTGACCACATGTGCTCAAGTAGGGTAAGAAGATCCTGTTTCAAATATGGCACCCATCTTTATCTATGTGAAATGTCTATTTAGATTATTTATTTGTGAAAAAAGTAATATATTTATTTATCCCTCAATATTTATTTAGTAGGTCTTTTGTCTTATCTGTTTTTAATCTATTTTTATTTGACGGATTTGCTGACTATATTTTTCGTCAACCTGCTGATACCAATGTATTTTCATTCAATTCATACCTTCTTTTTGTACTTGCAGCTCCTGTTCAGAAAACAGTTGTTATAACACCAGAAGAATTTAACAAACTGAAAGCAGAAGGGATATTAAAGTTCCCACAGCCAGCAGCCCAGCGACCTGTCCAGATTATTTCATCTACTGCAGTAGCTAATCCCACAGTACAAGTTGATAATGAGGTAGTTATACCAGATTCAAAAGGAATGTTGAGAAAACTAGTTATCTAAACTGGTTTAGTCCTGTCAGTTCTGCTTTCTGTTATCCAATGACTTTTTGAAAACTGACAAAAATATTGATAGGAAATGTTGGCTGAATAAATTGTGAATAAAAAACTCAACTTTTTATTCATCCATTACAATTTCCTACATAAATTTTCTTTTACACTTAAGACCAAAAAAAATCATAATGTGTATTCATACCTATCACTACAAATTTCACTGTTTTCTTGCATAAACTACCTTGTTAATTAGTTCTTAAAGGTATCTCCTTGTTATAGTCCTAAACATGCATGAAAAACTTGGTCACTGGGCGAGTAGCAACCAATTATAAGTTAAGGATTCACCACTTTAAGCATATAAAAAAGGACTTTTTTTAAAAACGTTTTCTGTTACAAAAGATGTTTAAAAAGTTATATTACTTTGTTTGTTTTTTGAAAGCATCATTTTCATTAATTAAGCAAGAAAAAACAGAGTTAAAATTGAACAGTCTTTTTGTGTGTGTTTATTTTACAATATCAGACAACATAAGAGAGAGAAAAGCCCCTTTAGAAGGCTGAACAGTATGAGTTATATTTTCTGCCTTTCTTTTCCAGATAAAAGCTATAAAAAGACAGCAGCGGATGATAAAAAATAGAGAATCAGCAAGCTTGTCAAGAAAGAGGAAAAAAGAGGTTGGTTATAAACAATGTTGATCTAAACAGTATGAAAAGTTTATTAAAACAAAAGATTTCTTTTCTTTTATAGTCTTGTTACAATGTGATTATTGGTTGCAGTAGATTTCGAGATATATTTATTGAAATGTGTTGTTGAGGTATATTCACATATACTTTTTTTCTCATAATTAAATTTTTACTTGCCTGTGATGTAGTTTCAGAAACAAGACTTAGAAGTCCTGTTTCTGGCCACATCTTCAACAATAGTTAAAGTTTTTTATTAGGTCGGTTTTTTGAGTTAATGCACACATTAAAAAGAAATTCACAGAAATGTAATGCACTGTCTTTTACCATATTTGCAGTACCTAACAGGCCTAGAAGACAATTTACATGAATTTAATGAAATGAATAGAAAGTTACAAGAAGAAAATGAGTTGTTGAAACAGAAACTGAAGTCTCTGCAGGATGAGGTGAAGTAGACATTTTGAAATTTGAAATTCTTATTATGTGAAATGAACACCTCAAAACAGGCATTCAAATGATTTAACAGGATATTTAAGCACATACGGCAGAAGATAAAACACATTTTTGACAGTGTAAGATGAGCATAAGATCATATTGCGCTTAAAATCCCCCTTTGAGATTTTGAAAAGTTGGCAAGTATGCTAATGTTTATTGTTGGTTGTATATCAATATTGGATTATAAAATTTTCTAAATGAAATAGATGTGATTAAAAAATGTTCTTCTTTATTATTTTATATTAGCTCCCTGATATAGAGGAAAATATACTCCACACATGCCTATTTACTCAGGACTGTTCCAAAAATAAATGTAGGGGGGAAGGAAGG
Organism: Mytilus edulis; assembly: GCF_963676685.1. Taxonomy (NCBI): domain Eukaryota; kingdom Metazoa; phylum Mollusca; class Bivalvia; order Mytilida; family Mytilidae; genus Mytilus; species Mytilus edulis. The sequence continues at coordinate 44,985,187 of NC_092345.1, forward strand.
CAACATGCATACAATTTAAATTGGATATTTCATTTTTCATGTTCAAGCAATCTTTCTTAAATAACCACCACCCATCAAATTTTAATAAAAGTGCCTTCCTTTGCCCCATACAATTAATTCTGGAAAAGCCCTCATTAGTAAATGTTACATTTATAAAAACTATTTACCAATATATACATTTTAAGTAGCATTCATCACTCTGCTACTAAAACTAATTCTTATAGGCATTTAAATGATTTAAGTCTGTAGCAAAAGTTGCTGTTACATACTGAAGATTGATTTATACATTGTATAAATGTGGAAAAAAAAGGATATCATATGTTATGCTTAAGCTTATTCAGAAGAAATTTATATTTTGATAAATTCAGTGATTTTACAAAAAACTATTTAAACATTTTCATTATAGATATATGAAGTCTGTATCCCTATTCCTAGTTTGAAATCAGTTGGGGATTTTTTTTTTAATGTTTTCTTTTTCCATTGTAGAATGATCGATTGAAGAAGTGTACTGGTGCATCACCAGCTAAAAAGATCTGTTTAATGGCAGTTTTTGCAATGCTCAGCTTGAATTTGATGTCATTGAAGTAAGTTATTCAGTGTGCGGACAAATTATAAACAAATTAGATAGTTGTTACTGTAAATTATAACTGCTTCTGGTATTGTGGAAATAAGGGTCATTTAAAAGGTTACTTTTGGTACATCTACCACCAAAGATCTGAAACCAATTGGAAGTCTGTTCTTGAATTGATGAACATTACTAAATCAAGTCAAATCTTATGACCTCGTGTCTCTTTGTATTGCCGTAACAAATCACATGTGTCAACTTGTTGCATGAAAACCACCATGACTCTAGTTCTGTGTGGAAAGCATGTGTGATCTGGTTATGTTGATTAAAGAAAGTGTGTGGTAAAAAAAAGGAGTAATGAGAAAAAAAGTTTTGTTATGCTACAGACCTGGTAGTCTTGAAAGGAAATGAATTGGGAAATTATCATTTATGTATGGTCTATCTGCTTGACAAAAAATTTCTTCCAAAGTCATGGACAACATTTTCCATATATGTATATGGACAAAAGCCCCAGTAAGTTCCCAAAATAGGCCTCCAGTTGTCAAAGTAACCAAAGACTAATCAAAGAAATGAACCAGTTTACTGACAGCAGCCTATTACGGTATAACATTACTTACTGGAGTTGTGTATATCCTTTTCCTGGTTGTTTCTCTTTTATACCTACTAAAAACCAATAACCGTTAACCATTATCATGAGTTAGCACTGGACAATTGTATAGACAATAATAGTGCATTGACTTAATATATCAATGATATAAGGATGAGGCTTAGAAACTGTGAAATGCACTATTATTGTCTTTATACTGCAATCTACAATAAACATTTCCAATTGTTGTTTAACGTGTTAATATTATTTATTTGATTTAAATATTGGGGAAACATCCCCCTTTGAAAAAGCCTCAGGCGGAGAAATATACAACACAATGGACTGTACATTACCTGATGCAGCCCGCAATCGTTGGTAAACGAATTCTTTTAAATTTGAGTATTAACTAAAATATCAACAATAAGCATAAGATATAGTGATTTATAGGTTTCAAACAAAACATGTTAACAAGAGCAATATGTGTTTCCAAAAATTGTAAAAGAAATAAGTTTGAGTCGATGGATACATTAGGCACAAGAACAGTTTGAAGAGGTCGTATGAATAAAAAATATAGTTCCGGCAACTTCTATTTAAATATTCATGAGGAAAAGTGATATCGGGTAAGTGACTGTATATGACATAGAAATATAACAGTTAAAGCATTTTGACTGCTCAAATAGAACGAGTGCATTATAAACTAATTTAAACATGTATTCATTTCATAAATAGGTGTATTATATGCATATTTTATTGTATTTCAGTGACTTTATTATTAAGCCTAACTCTAAACCTGAACTATCAGTTCACAAGGGGAGACAACTTATGTCAGTACAAGAAGAATACTCAGTCAGTAGTTTTGTGCCCGATTTTTCATGGACCGGACTGAAGAAATTAATGGAAGATAATCCATTTGAAAGTCTAGATAATAAGACACTGTATCAGATGTACACCTGTCCGTCACTCTTCAATAAGACAGAGTCTATAAGGTGAGGATTTGCGATTCTATGTTAATAGTCATTCAAAATTTCAGTATTTCATACAGAAAACCCACTAATGTTTTCACAATTTTATTTAGGACAGTTCAGTTGCAAGTAGAAAATTAATGGAAAATAAAAAAAAATCATCTTTCCTTTCTTAGCTACATCAAGTAAATTTTAAAGTTTTGTAATTTAATTATATCAAAATGGACTAGAAATAGCGAAATAAAGTACCTAAAAATTAACTGGTTCACAGTAAGAGAAAGGAGACCATGAAACAGCAAATTAAGGTGGTGCATAATAATACTGTAAAAAAAAAAACACCAGCCAAATGCGTTAATGACACTATTGTTAAGGCAATATTAAGCTTCTCAATTTAATATCAAAATTTGTGTTTTTCAAACTGCTGCATATCCAACGAAATTTTCTGATAAGTGTGCGGTTCTAGTTTTTTGATTTTTTTTATATTTTTGTCAAAGGGTGAAAGGAAATATTTTGTCAAAGTGTTTGGTACCACTTTAACAATTAAAGGAGAATAAAAATAATAGAGAAGACGGGATGCATGATGCATATATTGTCTTTCATTTCAGATTGGCAGATCAGTTATCAGGCTGGATGCAGTCACATGAACTCACTAAGAAGAAATCAGCTAATAAAGAAAAGAAAAATCCAAATAAAAAGAAAAAGAATCTTACAACTCTTCAAAAAGCTGTGAGAGGAAACTATCATCAGCAAAGACCAAGTGATACAAGGTTAATATCTTTAACATTATTCATTTGGTATTAAACATTTGTGTAGCCATGAGACAATCATGTACAAATTTAAATTCATGGGAGTACTGACATCAGAAAATAAAAATTCTTCAAAATATTTAGGTCCGGCCCTTACAAATTTATCTATTAAAGTTCAATTTTGCATAAGCTTAGTTTAATAATATTTGCATAATTTAACAATAGGAAATTAATTTTTTTTTTAATTTTTCGATACAAAATCACTGACTACTGAGCTGATGATGAATAATGTTCTATATCAAATTGTGTCCATGAACAGAAAGTAGGTCAGGTATTTTAGATGCATTTCTTATTGCAAAATTGAGAATGAAATGGGGAATGTGTCAATGTGTGCATACTTTTGCATAGGTCTCAATTAAATTTGTTGAATTGATATTCATGAAATTTTTGTTGTAGACACTTTGATCATGGTTACCAAGTGAAAGTATTTGATGGAGGAGATGGAAACATCTGGAAGTCAATACCAAGGAGAAATGACACCTTTTATGTTTTGTCATTTAGTGAGGTCAGTGACATGCAAAAGTTCATATACGGTTGTTAAGAGGAGGAATGTGTATTGACGAATGAAGGAATTAAAAGAATGAACAATATAAATTATATGATGTTGTTATTACAATTGGCTGAAACATAGTGAATACATAAAGAAAAAAACTCATATGAAATAAATAGCAAACACATTCTTTTAAAATAGCTTTAATAAAAATAAATCAATATAATTTAGTGAATTTAGGTAAAATAAATCAATATAATTTAGTGAATTTAGGTAAAATAAATCAATATAATTTAGTGAATTTAGGTAAAATAAATCAATATAATTTAGTGAATTTAGGTAAAATAAATCAATATAATTTAGTGAATTTAGGTAAAATAAATCAATATAATTTAGTGAATTTAGGTAAAATAAATCAATATAATTTAGTGAATTTAGGTAAATAAATCAATATTATTTAGTGAATTTAGGTAAATAAATGTCTCGTTGAGGGGAAAATAGAGGAATACAGAAATGACTGTTGCAAATGTGATTTTGGGAATTGAATACAAAACTTTAAGGAAAGTGATTGGGAAACCATTAAGTTGAATATTACTGTCAATTCATGTATCTTTTTTTTTGGATTGCAGAAAACTTTCATTTTTATCGAGCCTGCTACTTTTGATCCTACATTCTATCTTCTGTATCGTCTTATGTATTTGATAATTTGTGGTTTTGCCAAATTCAGGATTCAAGCCCATAGAAAACTAGCAATTTGTTCAATACTTACACTTGTGGTTAGTCTGTACCTTCAAAATCCATAATAATGCATCAACACTAAATTTACTACATGAACAAACATTTAAAATTTCTTTGAAAATTTAACTTTCATATATTTTATGACAGATTTTTGGAAAATATGTAAGTTGTTGTAGCAAATAACATTATTTGTTTTATATGGCTAAAAGTCAGTTGAAGTGTAGATGTAAATAGTCCTTTCATTAGTGAATATTTTTTTATTTTGCGTTTTTTCTTTGGTAGTCTTTTCTTCTATTTACATGTATTTGTTAAATGAATTGATGTATTTTTAAATTGCAGGATTATTTCCTAGTGCCAGCAACAGCTCACAACAAAACAATGCGACCAAGAATGTCTTTTGTTATGCCAGCAGTTGGTTTAAATGGTAAGCAAATATTTGAGTAAAAAAAAAAAATGTTAAGCAATAGTTTCAATTTCAATATGAGATTGAATAATCATGAAAGAAGACCAGTATAAATTTGTAATGCCTCTAGGTTATATAAAAACCCACTCTCCCAGTGTTTTAAGTAGTCCAGATAATGTTGTTTGTTTATTTGTAAAATTTGAATAGTTACGTGCTTTCTATTAAAAATGTGTACATAATTAATGCTTTTCCAACTTATAAATTTACAAAAAAAAAGAAGCATTTAATTCTTATAATTACATTTATATGCTACAAACATGAAATTATTAGTTACCGGTATATCAAGCTTTTTATTTGTCTTCAAATGCATTGTATTGATGGTTTTATGGGAAGCATGTGCAGTCATAAATGTTGCATTTTATTGGGGAAAAAATGTGAATTTTAATGTCTCTCAATTATTGTCAGCCAATCAAAAGTACAGATACTTATGAAACATACATGAACTGTAATTATGTATGCTTGACTCATATACACAACACATTCTGTTACAATTTGACTTATTAACCCATCAGTGAACTTATATAATTGGTTTGACTAAATATACCCCTGTGAAGAAAAAGAAGGAATATTTTTTGACTGTTCAGTCAGTCCGCCAGTCATTTTCTTTTTCATATGATGTGATTGCAATTTGCAACCTTATATGGATGTATAGTCAATTACACTGTTTATTAAAATAAAAAATGAACCAATTTGAATATGGAAACATATAGCAAATTTGAATAGATATTCCTTCTTTATTAGCTTGTCTATTGTTTAAACAATAGAGGGACTATCTGATATATATCACCTATATTTTTGTACTGGTGGTTGATTCAGGCACTTCAAAGCCTCTTGATGTTTCTTATTTTTTGCACCAAAATAACCTTTACATTTTTTGCAGATACCATGCAACCGCCTTCAGGAAATGTCGGAATGATGCAGATAGATTGTGAGGTGTTAAACACACAGTTAATACACGTTCATAAATCTAGTTTACCACCTAATCAAAGAAACACTACTTTCTACAGAGAGGAGTTTTATCCTTGATCAAATGGCTAATCTGTCATTATAACAGATTTTAAAGAAGAAAAGATGTTTGGAAAATTAGTGAAGTTCCTAAGAAGAAAGAGAAAGAAGGATTTAAGAAGATTTTATTTTGGTTGTTTATTGAAACAAAGTGTCTTGGCAGCAAACTTTTAAATAACCTTGTTTTATTGTAGTCTTTAGATTTCAAGAAATCTTGAGTGTTCAATGCATACAGTAGTGTTGAAAAAGCAAGAAGATAGAATGGGCGTTTATTTAAATGTGTATATATAAATAAGATTCACATCACTAATCAGGCAATTTTATAAAAATGGCTTTTTTTTATGAAAATGTTGTTATAAACGCTGGTGATATCAAGTATGATTCACTGTAAAAAAAAATCAATATGGTCAACAAAAAGAAGTTGTCAATTTGTTTTGTCAGTTCAAATCATGATTAAGCAATCATCTTGTTTCAAATTTAAGCAAGAATTATTTTAATCAAATTTATCCTGTATATTGTCAATCAAGTTTTGATTTTGGTTTAATCACTGTTATTTTCTCATGACTATTTTGAATAACCCATACAGTTAGTTCAGAGATTTTACTTCTGGAAATTTGACAGAATTTTAAATCAAAAGCATGACAGTGCACCTTTTTAAGAAAGTTTGTTCAATTTTAACTTAAAATATTTATTACTGTTAATTCATTTCTTTTTTGTGGGTACCAATTTCGTGAATTAAAGAAAAATTTCGTGGACATTTTATTTTGTGGTTTTACACAAGTCTGTATACAAGCCTATATTAACATTTTACTTGATTGAACATTTTAAAAATTTGTGGTTCATCTGTACCCATGAAATCCACAAAAATCAATATCACACAAATAAAAATGAAGTTCAACATTCCATTTGACATTCCAGACATATTTTCATATATCTATTCATGTTTTTGTGATATATTGACAGATGATCCTTTTTTACTAAGCTAATTAAGGAAGAATCTTGTTTAGAAGAGAATTGCATCAGAATTATGTTTTATTACCATAAATGAGGTCAAGCTTATACTTGCACTTATCCAAAATGATTTAAGAAAAATATTTTATTTGCTTCGCAGTACATGTACTTGAATATATCTTTATAGTCCAATTTGCCTGTACTATGTATGAATTGACATGTATTTGGTATTAAAAGTGTTGGATCCAAATACTGTTGGATTTTGGTGACTAGGGACAAGGGACTGGAGATATATCCAGCATTTGTTCAACTGATTTTTTTTACAATTGACGAAAAAGGGAACCTAACCCCTGGATCTGCGACCTATGTCCCAGTTATGTTCAAAATCAATTGTTGCAGTAAAAATATAGAAAATATGAAAACCTATGCCTTAATATCAAGTTGAATTAAAAAAAAAGTGTACTTTAGAGGTTAAAAGTTAGTAGACATTTTTTCAAGTATAAATGTTAATGATTTTAATAGATTTGTTTTCTATGAAAGTTTATGTAAGTTACTGATATATATTATATAGTTGTTTTATTGTTATGTTGCTGTCATTGGTATGTATTTTAAAATGGCAGTTTCTGTATGAAATTCTGGTAAGATGTTTGTATGTTGTTCATATTTAACTAGTGCTAATCATATTCATAACAAATCATATTTCACAGAAATCCTTATACTTCAAAATATTACTCCATAACTTACTTAATATTTGTCATAATAATTTGTTTACATTATTTTTCATGTTCAATGAATAGCTAAAGAGTTTTATCCAGGACATAGATATGGTTGTAAATGTATAATTTCAAAATCTAGACAGGTCAATCATGAGCAGGGTTTTTGTTTGTTTATGGAATACAAGCATTTAAACCTTTAAGTATTGAAGATACATTGTTAAATAAAATATGAATGTATGTAGCACTTAACCCAAATTACATGAAATATCATGTCCGCTAAAGGTGTTCGACATTTCACTTGGCATTTTATCCAGCAGACATTTTTATTGTTTACTAATGAATGTGAAAATTTATTGGACAATCAGTTATTTACAATTTTAGATTCTTAATTATTATTGGAACCCTGATAAGAAAATAAGGTCACATGATTGGTCGAATTGTTTTGCATTGATAATACTGATTTCAGGTTTTTTCTCTGAGTTTTTATAAATCAATCTCTTGCTTTGATGCATCTATTACAACATTAAAAAGTATCTAGATTGACAGTATAGTATAATGGCCTATCATTGCTTACTTTGACTTTATTTTAACTATGGTGGATAGTTGTCTCGTTGGCAATCATAGCACATCTCCTCAATTTTGTATAGGATGTTGTATTATAGAAAATGTTATTATTTGTTTTGTGTTTATCTCTAGTCTTCATTTTCTGCATAATACATCGGATTAGCAAAGTTTTAGTTTACAAGGTTATTTCTAACTTGAAGCCAACTTCAACTCTTTACAGAAGCTTGTTACTGATCTGTAATTTATTTTTTCTCTCTCAAAGACCCAATGACACTAAGGCAGCAAGCTTGAATTGTTGCTACCATATATAAATAATTTTCACTGATAAAAATTTCAGTGTTTAACCTTCTACCTCAAAGATTTTAAATTCAATAGTTGAGTATTCAGTTCACAAAACAGTACAAGTAGAAAAAATGTATTTAAATTACTGAAAAACTTGTTTATTATTTTATTGTCTTTTCTTGTTGAAATAAAGATCTCTCGCTGATCCTAAAGCAATTGCAATGATCATATCTACAGATGAAAACTTCTGGAGTTGCATGTAAAATTTTTTCTTCATATTGTATTATTCATTAATTGAAAAAAATATACATAAAATGTCATTGAATGACTAGAATCATTTTTGTTATTTATTTTGTATAGAAATTCATGTTTATTTATAGTTATTATATAATTAAAGATATATTTATTAATATGTATATTGGCTGAAATGATGTTGTAATTCCTTGTATATAATATGTTTTTAATGAATAAGATAAAATTCAAATCATTCTTTATGTAAACCAAATCACGAAAAAATTGTGTTGAATGGGACACGCTGATAAATACAAGTTTATATTTAGGTTAGTCAATAATTGATGCATACCCGTAACTATCAAATATTTACCATATATGATAGGCCTTTCTTCCTTCACTCTTTGTACAGTAAGGTTCCTTTTAAATATATTAACATAGAGTGAGGTGACAGAATTGTTCCACCTCAAGCAAATATACACTCCAACAGCTGTTATATTCCTAGTTTTAATTTGTTACATCTATCAATAACTTAAGATTGCCATTTGACATACAGGAATGACTACTGTCCAACAACTATTAAAATGGAAAAGTCGTTGTTATGCAAATGCATTGAAAATTGTCATAACTTCCTTCAAACAAGTTACTGTTATGTCCTTAAAAAAATTGATAATGAAAAGCAAAATATATAACTTCTAGGTTTTTTTTGCCTCTTTTCTTATTCTGTACCAATCTTTTAGTTAGAAAGTTTGATTTTTAGGAGTGATATGCTTGGTTTTTATAAAAGAATACCAAAAGAGTCTTTTATCTTTACAGTTCACAGGGAAATGTTTGATTTATTTTTGTCATTACTACAAATTTAAGAGTGCCATTAAATAATTCTTTTTTCATAAGAGCTGAAGAAAGTGGATTTTGGTTTGTAAAATTGTCTCTTAAGATATATGCAATTCTATTTTTATTATATTTGTGCAATATGCTATTGTGTTTTATGAAATGATTTTCTTAATGCTGTTTGTGCAAACTGTTTTCATTTTAAATGACAAAGAAGCACACTACAGATTACACAACACCTACACAACACCAAATGACAAAGAGCACATTTTACAGAATACCCAACACAAAATGACAAAGAGCACATTTTACAGAATACCCAACACCAAATGACAAAGAACACGCATTACAGAATACCCAACACCAAATGACAAAGAGCACACATTAAAGAATACCCAACACAAAATGACAAAAAGCCATATTACAGAATACCCAATATCAAATGACAAAGAGCACACATTACATTACCATTGTAATTTTTAATACAAGATCAATCTTAATTGGGTTGAAATATTACAATAGAATAAACAAATAATAGGTATTTACTTTAATGCACCAAAACTGATATGAAATGAAAGAGACATGATTAACACTGAAATTACACCACCGAACATCATTTTTAGAGTCTGTTTGTCCATTGAAGCCCATGATTTTCAGTACATCAATTTCATAAACTAAGTTTCCAATGTTAAATTTAACTTAAAATTCCTCATTTTGACCTTTACTAGTATCACTATTCAATCATTTGTGTCCAACTGATCTGACAAGTAGCAAATATGTATTTTTCCTGGTCATCCATGATTTGCAAATGAGTGCGAAAAAACTTTTACAATGCATTTATTAGTGAAAGTTTCACAGTACACAACTTTTACAACATAAAATTTATGATGTGCACAAAATCTGAGGAATTCTAGATATTAATTGTTGAAGAAATAGAAGTTATGTTGTTGACTTAAATGTTTTCACAACATAGTTTTAATGATAAGTTATGACTTTTAAATACTACTATTTTCATATTCAAAACGAATTATTAGCTGTTCAGGAAAAGCTTTAGATTGGGGTGATGAGGTACACTGTCCATGTAGGTTCGAAATATCTTTACATGTAGTACAAGGGAATAGTGTTTCTATTACCCAGATCATTTGTTCATCAGTGAGCTTTTCCTGGAGTAGCTAAATGAAATAGTGCCTTGGTACTTTTTTATATTGTTTTTGTATTTTTTGTGATAGGATGTGTGTTTGTGATGTGTTTATATGGGAATAAAATATCTAAAAAGGTGGCTGTTTGTTGTTTTTTTTGTCGAGTCTTCAACTTTAGTCGAAAAAGCGAGACTAAGCGATCCTACATTCCGTCGTCGTCGGTGTCGTCCACAAATATTCACTCTGTGGTTAAAGTTTTTGAAATTTTAATAACTTTCTTAAACTATACTGGATTTCTACCAAACTTGGACAGAAGCTTGTTTATGATCATAAGATAGTATCCAGATGTAAATTTTGTAAAAATAAAATTCCATTTTTTCCGTATGATACTTATAAATGGACTTAGTTTTTTCTGCGGGGAAACATTACATTCACTCTGTGGTTAAAGTTTTTAAAGTTTTAATAACTTTCTTAAACTATTCTTGGTTTGTACCAAACTTGGACAGAAGCTTGTTTATGATCATAAGATAGTATCCAGAAGTAAATTTTGTAAAAAAATAAATCCATTTTTTCCGTATTTTACTTTTAAATGGACTTAGTTTTTCTGCGAGGAAACATTACATTCACTCTGTGGTTAAAGTTTTTAAAATTTTAATAACTTTCTTAAACTATCCTGGGTTTGTACCAAACTTGGACAGAAGCTTATTTATGATCATAAGATAGTATCCAGAAGTAAATTTTGTAAAAAGATAACTCCATTTTTTTCTGTATTTTACTTTTATATGGACTTAGATTTTCTTCCAGTTAACATTACATACAGTCTGCAGTTAAAGTTTTCAAAACATTTATTAGATTCATTAACTATCCTAAATTTTTACCAAACTTGGACAGAAGCTTATTACAATCATAAGATAGTATCAAGAGGAATATTTTTATTGATTTTTTTCCTCATTTTTGTTGAGCCTGCGATTTACAGCAAAAGAAGGCGAGACACTGGGTTCCGCGGAACCCTTACAATTTTTTTTTTATTATTTTGCAGAATGGAAAAAAATGTACTAGACAATACCAATCAAAAGAATAATGCTTTAAATGCTGTTCTAAATAACACTTATCTGAATATTGTGCTTTGGAGACACTTTTCTGGATTTTCTTTCATAAGGAACACTCAAACCCCAATATTATATATGACCAAAATGACAAAATTTCAAAAGCCTCACTAGGTTTGAGCTTACTAGCACAGATGTATGGATTAATATCAACCAATCACTATTGCAATTGACAAAAAAGAAGAAAAAAAAGTAAGTGCTGTCATATAATATTCAATCTCAGAATTATAACACTTATGATATCATTCTCTGCAACAGATGTGCATTTAGACAATACATGTCTCTTCCATGATGCCTAACTATTGGGAAATCCAAAACTTATCAAAAGTGGAGAGCTTATAAACAAAAAAGGACAAAAAAGTAGAGCCAAAGCAGGACAAGAAAATTGCATGAGGAAGGTATGTTGCATGAATTTGAATAATTTCCAAAATTAAGGAACAGCAATATCTATAATTAATATTAAAGGAAATAAAACAAGCATTTAGACTATCACATGACAGATCCGGATATTTGTGGGAATAGTTATAAAAGGTACCAGGATTATAATTTAGTACGCCAGAGTCGCATTTCGTCTACATAAGACTCATCAGTGACGCTCAAATCTAAATATTTATAAAGCCAAACAAGTACAAATCATGATTTGGATGAACTGCATAAAAACTGAAAATAAATGAATCCAAAATATAACAATTTCCTCTAGACTTGTATGCAAAACAATTTATTTTCTAAATGTCGTTTTGTATATAGTGATCGTGTTAATCCCAACTTATAATTTGTAATTATAAATACAATCATCAATTTAGGAATGTCAACACTATACTGGGTACGCATATCCAAGTTTTAAATTTCATTATATTATTTCTTTTGTATGGAACAACTGCCGACGTACCCCATCCCAAAACTATTATTAACAATAGAAAACAATCTCGTGATTAAGGCAATAAGAGTTGGGAATTTATTTTGAATGCAGCTCATAATATGAAGGACGTGTTTTGTCACAATCGGCATTCACATGACAACTTTTTGCCGAATTGTTCCTTTCATTTCATTTCCACGATTGAATGACAAGACACTAGGTTTATATTTAACTTTCTGTTCCTCAATATACAATGAAGATGATGTCCTCGCACTAAATAATTTAAAATATACAAAACACAACACAGAGGAAACCAAAGACTCAGCAACACCACCCTTCCAAAGGAGAGGGCGATCTCTTAGATGTCATTCTTCATTACAAATACTGGCGGAGTTTTAATTCCCCGTGGGTATCACCAGCCCAGTAGGTAGCACTCCTGTGTTGACTTGAGTTATCATTGATATGTTCATAATTATAAATCAACTGTTTACAAATTTTGAAATACTAAGGCTTTTCTACCTCAGGAATAGATTACCATAGCTGTATTTGGCAAAACTTTAAGAATTTTTGGTTCTCAATGCTCTTCAACTTCGTTCTTTATTTGGCCTTTTAAACATATTTTTTTTAATTCGAGGTCACTGATGAGTCTTTTGTAGACGGAACGCACGTCTGGCGCAATTATAAAAATTTCAATACTAGTGTCTATGATGAGTTTATACACTTAGGCAAACATCCAAACTAAGTTTGCAAACACACCAACAGAAGTTTTAGTAAGCATGAATTAAAAAAAAAGTGCTTTGTATATTGGTTTTATTTCCTTTTGGCTGATTTATGTAAAGCCTTCGACTTTAGTCGAAAAAGCGAGACATAGCGATCCTACATTCCGTCGGGGTCGGCGTCGGCGTCGTCGTCGGCGCCGTCCACAAATATTCACTCTGTGGTTAAAGTTTTTGAAATTTTAATTACTTTCTTAAACTATCCTTGAATTGTACGAAACTTGGACAGAAGCTTGTTTATGTTCATAAGATAGTATCCAGAAGTAAATTTTGTAAAAATAAAATTCCATTTTTCCGTATTTTACTTATAAATGGACTTAGTTTTTTCTGCCAGGAAACATTGCATTCACTCTGTGGTTAAAGTTTTTAAAATTTCAATAACTTTCCTAAACTATCCTGGAAATGTACAAAACTTGGCCTGAAGCTTGTTTATGATCAGAAGATAGTATCCAGAAGTAAATTTTGTAAAAATAAAATTCCATTTTTTCCGTATTTTACTTATAAATGGACTTAGTTTTTTTCTGCCAGGAAACATTACATTCACTCTGTGGTTGAAAATTAAAAAATTTTAATACCTTTCTTAAACTATCCTGGAATTGTAAGAAACTTGGCCAGAAGCTGGTTTAAGATCAGAAGATAGTATCCAGAAGTAAATTTTGTAAAAATAAAATTCCTTTTCCTCGTATTTTACTTATAAATGGACTTAGTTTTTCTTCCAGTTAACATTACATAAAGTCTGCAGTTTAAAGTATTTAAACATTTTTAAGATTCTTAAACTAGCCTGGATTTTTACCAAACTTGGACAGAAGCTTCTGACAACCAAAAGATAGTATCGAGAGGAATAATTTTATTGATTTTTTTCATCATTTTTGATGAGTGTGTGATTAACAGCAAAAGTAGGCGAGACACTGGGTTCCGCGGAACCCTTACACATTTTTTGTCTTTCTTGCCATTTTTCTGAGCTTTCTTTTATTGAGTTAGTGTCTATTTTTTCTATTTACAATGCTTTATATATCATTCAATGTATAGTATGCATGTCATTTTATTTTTATCTGTATTGTTTACATGCCGACTTTTATTATAATTTATTTACTTGTTTACATGTTTACTATCTTCTATGTAATCAGTCTTAAAATATTCAAATGACAAGCAATTCCCGCAAATATACCTTGACCTCATAATAATACTGAGAAACGTATTGTGGTTAAGATAGCCTGAAGGCATACTAATAAATTGTCTATGCTACTTACTAGTACTCTAGGTACAATCAAAAACCTGATAATAAATTGTTAAAATAAGGCCTTTGAAAATAGTGGAATTAGTTACTTTTGGATGGTCAAAAATTCGTTGGAAGTACTAGATAAATTGCATGCATATATCGGGGATTTTAAATCTGTTCAAAGTTTTGATTTTTCTACCCTATATACCATGTTGCCTCATATTCTTTCACATATCTAATTAAATGGACATTTAAAAAATCAGAATGCGAATACATATGTTCAAACTGTTTTAAAGTCATAAGAAACCTCAATTTAAAAAAAAAATAATGCATATGTTTTTTATAACTCAATGGATAGTTTTCATTATAAAACTTATGTACATATACTTTTTTCTGAAGAAAATTCTTTAATTTGTTCATATTTAGAAGAAGTTTACTTTATTATAATTGCTTCCTTCCAGGAAGCAATTCCCCGACATATTTTCCGTATGCAAAGTGACCTCAGTGTGACCTATCTCGTAAAAATCCGGTGATCGCATTACGCATGGATGTCCTTGAAATAAACTATTATCTGATTGTACATGTTAAACACGTGCTCAATATCCCTGCTTTTTTGTCGATTGTTGACAAACAGGTGACAATCGTTAAACCTCGGCTTCAAAACACGATCTTTAATTACCTGTCATATTTTCACAACAACACTGACCGATTGAAAAAATATTGATCATTCTACGAAATTTATGCGAAAAAAACATTATTTTTCACTAGTCACTCGTTTCATATGACTTTAAGTCATTTTTAGTGGCAACAAACGAAAGAATTATGCCAATTGGACATGCTTTGATACTATATCTGCCCTTAAATGTTTACTAGATAACATTTTTGTTCGTTTTGTAGATTCCGTATATATCGTCAAGTTATAGGAATTCCAATGGGGACTTACTGTGCACCACTTATTGCGGACCTGTTTTTGTATTGTAATGAGTTACAATTCATGACCAAAATCAGCAAAGACCCATCAAAACAACATTTGATACAAAAATTTAACAATACTTTTAGATATTTGAATGATATATTGTCTCTCAATAAAGACGACTTCAGTATGTATACTAAAGAAATGTATCCTGTTGAACTAACTTTAGATAGAGCTAATACTAACAATGACCACTGCCCTATCCTCGATCTTGATATCAATATCATTAACGGGAAACTTGATACAAAAATTTATGTTAAAAGAGATGATTTTTCATTTCCTATCGTTAATTATCCATTTTTAGATGGTGACGTTCCCTTGTTACCATCTAATGGTGTTTATATATCCCAACTTGTACGATTTGCTCTTGTATGTAACAACGTATTAGATTTTAGCGAGACAAAATTATGTATTACTGAAAAATGCTTACACCAGGTTTTTGTTATCATAAACTAGTCAAAACATTTACTAAATTTTATCATCGGTATAAGGACATCATTCGTAAATGTAACTCAATATGTAGACATCTTATACGTTCAGGTATTTCATATCCAATCTTTTATGGTAATATTCTTTAAAAAGCACAAAAATGACAGTATTCATCTCAATAGCTAATAAAACCTTTAAACAGACTTGTTAAGAAGGGATAAAGTTACGATACTGTTGTCAGGTCATTAAAGATTGCATATTGTGGCTTTAATTTTGATTCATTTATAGGGTCTTTCCATCGGAATTAAACATATTTATTCTAAAACCAGTTTTTGGCATGACACTGGTTATGTTCTTCTCATATATTTTATGATGGTATTATACTAAACTTCTAACGGGAGCGATTGTGCTTGGTATTCATATGAAGAAGACATAATCTTTTAATCAGTTTAATTGAGGTCTGGAGCTGGCATGTCAGTAACTGCTAGTAGTCCTTTGTTAATTTATGTATTATTGTCATTTTGTTTAGTTTCCTTTGTAAACTTTTCTGACATCGGAATAGGACTTCTCTTAAACTGAGTTCTACTATGCGTATTGTTGTGCGTTTGTTTTCTCTACATTGGCTAAAGGTATAGGAGGAGGGGTGATATCTCAAAAACCATGGTTTACCCCACCGCAATTTTGCGCCTGTCTCAAGTCTGGAGCCTTTGTTATTCTTGTATGATTTTTAATTTTAGTTTCTTGTGTATAATTCGGAGTTTAGTATGAAGTCCATTATCACTGAACTAGTAACATATTTGTTTAGGGGCCAGCTGAAGGATTCCTCCGGGTTCGGGAGTTTCTCGCTGCATTGAAAACCCATTGCTGGCCTTCGGCTGTTGTCTGCTCTATGGTCGGGTTGTTGTCTCTTTGACACATTCCCCATTTTCATTCTCAATTTTATCATTAACTTTCTGTATAACATGCATTTATGTAATACATTCTTTTAATGGTTACGTCAATGTGTTAAAACTTATTTTAACTATTTCTCTTTTTCTGGTACTAAATGTATCATTACTTACATAGAAGTGCAATCATTTATCAGCCAAAAATCCAGGCTTTGTAATTAAACCAGCAAAGACAAGATAGTATAAGGATTCATATTGTCACACAAAAGCAGAAATACAGTATCATTTGATGACAATTATAGCCGCAATTCATATTTCTTTTCAAAGCCATACCATTGTCAGAACGTCTGACAAATTTAAGATGATGACACTATGTTTTACAATTAAAAAAAATAGCTCTTTTAGGAACAACATTTTTTATTTTTTATTTGTCTAAATCTTCTTGTAATTTACATCTTATTGTCACCCTCTTCAACTACAAAACAAAATGGACAATGCAACGAGAGACAATATTCAAATTTCTACTATGCATTTTAAATGATTTCATTCAATCACTACAATAATCACTGAGAGAACCTCTTCTTGGATTCATGAATCATCCTGTGCTTATCGTATGATTTTGGTGACTACTAGCATGGCATTTTTGTTTATTAAATTACGTATACGAATACGTCAAACGAATGGATGACAACTGTCATATTCCTGACTTGGTACAGATATTTTCTTATGTAGAAAATGGGGGATTAAACCTGATTTTATAGCTAGCTTAACGTTACATTGATATGACAGTCGTCATCATAATCAATGAATAGGACTTGTGAACCATTTTATTTTCAAAAGGAGAGCTTGTCTGTCAAGAAGTAAATAATATAATCCGAATACTATCTTTATTTCTTGCAGCATACATGAAAATTAAAACGCAGGTAAAACAGAGTGTGGAATTCATAAATACTGTGTTTATTGTTATTAATTTTAGAGTATTACACAATTTAACTATGAAGTTTCGTAAACAAATTATATCCTAGAAAGTTGATTTGCACTATTGTTTTATTCAAAGGTCAAAGCATAGGGTTGTGCGGTATATATTCAACATGTATATGTTCCGAACTTCTAAGATTTTAAACGTATACTAAAATTCTGCACTACCGCTCCCTTCACTTACTAAGCCTTACTCAAGACTCAATTCCACAGCCCACCATGTGCATTTATATATAAGTCCCAAGTTATGTCTCTATTAGATGAAACATAGAGATCATATCTGAGAAAAAGTACGTAAAGAAAACAAAATATCTATGAATATTATATATATCTCCAAAAGAGGCGATGTTTATGAAACAGCTATATTTACAAAGTGTAACCTATAGCATGTCTTTCTTTTGTTTGTTGTTACTGAAAAATGAAATAAAAAAGTTTAAATATATTAATTCTTATTCTGACTTTTTAGATGCCCATTTACTTAGATATGTGAATTCGAACTGAATTAGATTATGTGGCAAAATGGTATATAGAGACGAAAAAAATCGAAAGTTTGAACTGATTCGAAAAGACTAATACGAGCATACAGTTTACCAAGTACCTCCATATCTCCATAGAACTTATTCAAAATATGTATAACCAGGTTTTTGATTGCACCAAGTATACAAGTAAGTAGAATAGAAACAGTTTAGTAGTTGAACAATGGCTTGAATACGAAAACAATCTATTTTTGCAAGAAATTTTTAGTCGCTTTCTGAAGCATAAAAATTATGGCATTTCAGGGGAATGACTGACGAAGAAGAATGGGTCTGGATAATGGCGAATGAGTTATGGATAAAAAAAAACCACTTTAAGTTATTAATAAAGAGAAGGTCTCGATCGAACAGATACTCCATTCTCTTAAATACTATAGGAGGATTTTTATTTTGCTTCCTCTTCGTGACATTTTTGCTGAGCTATCTGCTTTTGATTTAGTGTCATGATTTCTATTTTGCTATTTACAATGCTGCTGCATATGGCTGAATTGATATTCACTGCTTTTTATTTTCTTTTATTCTTTATTTTCATATACGTACCGACTTTTAAATTGGCTTAGTGGAGAACTCATTTTCAAGAGAGTCCTAAGTCACGACCTCATTTCAATTAAAAACAACCGGATAAAATGTAGTCGAATTGCATCCAAATGTCACCCAGTGCTGCCCAACGATCGATTTCGTTATTGCTTCCTGCTAGATTAAACAAATGTGTTTTTATTTATATCAAATCGTTTTTTTTTCTGGCTGGATTTTTGTTTTGCTTTCCATTATTTACATTCTGTTGAGCTTTTAATTTAGTGTCTTTTTTTGCTATATACAATGCTATTGCATATGACTCAATTTAAGTTTTTGCTTTTTATTTTCCTTCTTGTTTATATTTTCATATGCCGACTATAACATGTATGATAAAAACATACTTACTTATTTACATTTTTACTAACTTCTATGTAATCGTTGAATTTTTTTTATTGAAAAAATAATATTTTATAAAAATAAACCATTTCAAAGA
This sequence comes from Mytilus edulis, assembly GCF_963676685.1. Taxonomy (NCBI): domain Eukaryota; kingdom Metazoa; phylum Mollusca; class Bivalvia; order Mytilida; family Mytilidae; genus Mytilus; species Mytilus edulis. The sequence goes on from NC_092345.1 coordinate 45,004,282, forward strand.
GCGTACTCCTGCTGGAACCCCTGGCTCCAACTAATTGAATGACTATACAAGTAAACTTTTACGTAATAAAAATATTTATCCAATCCATGCTGCCTCAGGTGTAGATTTTCTTTTTTTTATCATTATAGTAATTTACTTATACGTTTGTCGAATGATTGAAAATATCAACTATATGTACTTGTCTTGATTTTGCTAATGTACTATGGACTTACTTACTATGATTAATTATCTATGTAGCTTTTGCCAATAAACACATTACAAAAACAAAAAAAACTTATATGTACTCAATCTAAGAATATTTAAATGATTAGCAATTCCGAGAAATTAACCTTGACTTCATAATATTACTGAAAAAAGTATTTTGGTTTCCTGGAAATGGTTTGTTTAGATAGCCTAGACATATAATTATGATGATTAATTTTCTGTATAAAACATCTGTAAACATTTACGTTTATCATTTTTATTAATAGATGAACTTGGAAAACGTAACGTCGAAATGTGGAAACTTATTTTAACTATTTCACTTCTTGTTGTGTTGAATACAGGTAGGTTGATCATTACATGCGCCAGCTTTTGCATACGGTCAAAGTTGAACCTTTAAGAATAGAGAGGATAAAAATTTATAACCAAAGAGCTTGTTTTGTTGTTATCCATTTGTTTTAATATCTTGAACAAATAACATGCACGAAAGTACGTATCATTCAAATCAGCTTTCTGAAGTAGTGTTTAATAACATTTCAAAGATTACTTAAAATATCAGAAACTACTTCACAAAAACTGCATTGAAATTTTCTTTTAAATTAATTCTTATTTTAATCCTCTGCAACTACTAAAACCAACGACAATATTCAAATCTCTGCTTTAAATTTCAAATGATCATTTTTTTCAATTATTTCAATGATCACTGAGAGAACCTCTTTTAGAATGTTTTACCACGTGCTTTTCGTGTATCTTTACATGACTGATGCGGCAACATTTATATTTAGTAAATTACTCATAATGATAAAAAAAACAACAACAATATAAATGTTGCACAAAGCATACATAGTTTTTGAAATCCCTTATTAAAAATGATTTTCATTTTAATGGATGTGAGTTATAATGTTTCAAGGACAAGTCCCTGTCGCGACACAATATCATAAAAGTAATTGTCCAATCTAATTGTTGCATATTATAAACAGACTGAAACTCCGACTAATTATTATCTCCAAATATAAATCTTCAGTTAAATGATGAAAATATTTGCTAGAATGTCAACAGAACTTTTGGTCAACATTGGTCTTTTAAGCTGTGTTTTTTTTATCATGACGATCTTTGATTGATAACATTTTATACATTACAGATAATGCTAGCTTTTATTGTATACAGAGATTTGACATATGTATTGTCGCTCTAAATATTACGATCTGTATAATTTTGTAGGTATCGGCATGGCCAGAACATGTAGTAATTGTCCTGATAGTGAGCAGGTTAGATGTTTCGTTAGTCCATGCCGCTATCATAAGTGTCCATGGGGCACAGCATATACGGTGGAGTGTGTGATGAAGAGAGAGAGAGAGAGAGAGAGAGAGAGAGAGAGAGAGAGAGAGAGAGAGAGAGAGAGAGAGAGAGAGAGAGAGAGAGAGAGAGAGAGAGAGAGAGAGAGAGAGAGAGAGAGAGAGAGAGAGAGAGAGAGAGAGAGAGAGAGGAGAGAGAGAGAGAGAGAGAGAGAGAGAGAGGCTTACATTGTAATTTCTTTAAAGTGGCTGAACAGCAGGGGACGTTATTCCCTTGGAATAAAATTAACGGTACCAATTTTCTTGCACCAGATGCGCATTTCGACAATACATGTCTCTTCAGTGATGCTCGTGGCCAAAATATTTGAAATCTAAAGCTTATATAAAAGATGAAGAGCTATAATCCAAAAGGTCCAAAAAGTATAGCCAAATAGCGTTTGTAGTCGCCCATTGCATTTGATGATTTTGTTCCGATTTGGCCTCTGTTGTTTATAACGCTTTGTTACATTCAATTTTCTATGGTTCTCACTTGACATAGCTTCATACTGTTGATCACTAGTTTTAGGTAATTTTCACCTAATGAAAAAAAAAAAAAAAACCCAACATTTAAGTATATGCTAAAATTCTCATTTTCTTAAAATCAATCAGACATCATTCGAATTATTATATGAATTGTTTTTAAAGTTACTTTTAACAGTTACATAAATGACAGTGTTGGTTTTGTCTGTTTAACCGGCGAGGCAGATACATTTTTTTGTTTTCCAGCGTTTTTTTTTTTTTTATCTAATTATCATTATTGGATATATACCTTAGCATGCATTTGAAAATCTGTCATTTGTATATTTGATGATAAGTGGAGCTTATTATTAAAATTTGTAAGCCAGTAATTTCTGATTGACCGTACTCTACGTAGTTGATTTTTCGGATGTCAGATTAAGTTTTCTGAGGTCTACTCCTCAATAACCAAGTATGACTAGCTATGAAGCGTTGATGTATTGAATATATGTTTTTTCAAACTTAAGTGGTATGGTAGTTTTTCATTAAATAACAAAATTCAAATCATTTTTTGATACTTACATTTTACAAATGCATAATTATTTTATACTGAGAAATAACTTATATATCGTAATGATAAAAATAATGTGTACACATATGTATATATATGTTTCAATTTGTAGCGAGTAGACGAATTCGATGACCAGATTGTCTGTCTATTTCCTTAAATCTTCAGCGGTGCTGTTTTTCATATTTCATTCATAAATTTCTTCTGATTGATTTTTGTTTTTCCTCTAGATAACTTTATTCAGGTATTAACAGTTATTGATGTGTACTTTGTTATCCAAATCGTTAACGCCAATTTGCGGATTTCTGACCTATATACCATTTTTTTATTCTATATATCTGATATAAGGAGCCAAGTACATTTGTATTGGAATAAACTGACACAAAAAATAACATATCTGCTTTATTTTATTTCAGCGAAAACTACTGTGGAGGATGTAATTACAAGTGTATCTAATAATGGTATGTCTTGTGACATGCCAACTGAACACAATTTATTCTACTGACAAAAACTAATGTTTGGAACCTTTTTTCAAACATGTTTACGTACAGAAATAAAGATGTTTATCTCCTTAAATGTATTTATTTCTTCTTCTTTCCATTTCAAATCCTTAAAGCAAAATTTATAAAAAGAACAAAAAACGTTAAATAGCAAAACTACTGGACTCCAAAGAAAATTAAAAAAAAACGTACAACTCTTAATCCTATGGCAAAATCATAAGCTCAAACACATCAAACGAATAGCAACAACTGTCATATTCTTTACTGGGTACAGGCATTTCCAAATGTAGAAAATTGTGGATAAAACCTGGTTTTATAGCTAGCTAAACCTCTCACTTGTATGACAGTCGCATATAATTCCATTATAATGACAACAATATGTGAGCAAACCAACCAGACATTTATAGGTAAAATTGTCAAAATTTAGAGTACAGCAGTCAACATTGTGTAATAATCTTAGTCAATATAAAAAACAAATAACTGTTTAAGCAAAGAAAAACAAAAGTGAAAGACAAGAATACAAAAAATCACCATAGCACAATAACACAATAACGGTTTTGTTCAGTCATCGTTGACTATGTTTACACCGATGTATTCATTGTACACTTAAGCTATCTAAAATATTTAATTATAGCGTCCCTAATAAAGTTAAATAATGATTCTAAAAAGCAGTAACAACAAGAATGTGTCCAAAGTACACGGATGTCCCACTCACACTATTATTTTCCATGTTCAGTGGACCGTGAAATTGGAATAAAAAATCTAATTTGGCATTAAAATTAGAAAGATCATATCATAGGAAATATGTACTTAGTTTGATTGGACTTCAACTTCATCAAAAACTACCTTGACCAAAAACTTTAACCTGAACACGCACTATCATTTTCCATGTTAAGTGAACCGTCAAAAATCTAATTTGGCATTACAATTAGAAAGATCGTATCATCGGGAACATGTGTACTAAGTTTTAAGTTGACTGGACTTCAAAATCATCAAAAACTACAATGACCAACAACTTTAACCTGAAGCCGGACAGAGGGACGGACGAACGGACGAGTAGACGAACGAGCGAATGAGCAGACGGACAAACGAACGCAAAGAACAGAAAATGTAATGCCCCATTACTATTGTAGATGGGGAAAAAAATCCGAACTCAAAGGTAAATTCAAAAATGAGAATGTATTAATTTCTCAGTATGCAAGCGATTATATTTGCATTTCAGACCATATCCATTCTTTTGAACTGATGATCAGATTCTCCTATGTTGTGTGAATGCCTCACAATTTATCATTGTGTTTTGATGCGTATGTTGTTAGGGATAAAAAAAAAGGACTCGGCTCTCATCTCAGCCACAATGTACACCAGAAAAAGCCACATCTATGCATCCATCTCCCTAGCCCCTTCGATCAAAGCAGGGTTTTATTATATTCTTTGGTATTTCGTCTTTTTGGACAATTTAAGTGTACTTTTTACTGAATAATTCAGTCATTAGGGAATAAATAATCATATATATTGGAAAAGATAACTACTTGTTTGCTTGTGCATAATTTTAATATTTCTTGTTTTAAAGGGGTTCCATAACTTGACCCTGAGAAATACCAGAAAATTCCTTGGAAAACAAAGAGTCCTTACCATAATTGGTAACTGAATATTGTGAATTCATTATTATTCGTTGCATACCAATTTTCGTGGGTTTCGCGGGTACAGATCAACCACGAATTCAAATGTTCAACGAATATCGTTTGGCTTTCTATACAGAGATTGGCAAAAACACGAAATCAAATATCCACTAATATGAATACCCATGAAAATTGATACCAACGAAAATAAATAAATCCACAGAAGTATTTTCTCAGATAAAAGTAGGATATTTATCTTCGCAATGCAGTGTGAAAAAGGAAATGTGGAGTATATTCAACTAGACAGCAACCCGAAGAGATTAAAACTGAAAGAAATCTAGAGGTCAACATACATTCTATCAAATTAATAGACAATTAAAATTGAGAAAGGAAATGGTGAATATGTCAAAGCGACAACCACCCGACCACAGAGCAAACAACAGCCGAAGGCAACCAATGGGTCTTCAATGTAGCGAGAATTCCCGCACCCGTAGGCGTCCCTCAGCTGGCCCCTAAAATATGCATAATAGTACAGTGATAATGGACGTCATACTAAACTCCGAATTATACACAAGAAACTAAAATTTAAAATCATACAAGACCAACAAAGGCCAATTGTTTGTTTCCATTAAACATTCTTGAAAATGTAATCTTACAACATGAAATGAGTGAAACTGGATATAAACTTTGCGTAAAATTAAGTTTTTTTTATTAGTATAGAAACACTGTGGGCCTGGTCAGAAAGTACTGCATATTAAAATCAAAATAGTTCAATCACATAGTTGTAACTTTGTAAATAAGTATATATTTGATTAGAAATCAAATGCAAGCTTAGGGACTTGGAGACACTGTAAAAAATCAAGTTGAAAGTTTCTTTTAAAAAATAATGGACAGTTTTGAGCACTTCTGTGTTGACATGAATTATCATTGATATGTTCATAATTATAAATTTACTGTTTAAAAACTTTGAAATACTAAAGCTTTTCTACCTCAGGAATAGATTTCCTAAGATGTGTTTTGCAAAAAATTCAGAAATTTTTGGTCCTGAGTCCTTTTCAACTTCGTACTTTGAACTTTTCAACTTTATTTTATTCGAGCGTCACTAATTAGTCTTTTGTAGACCAAACGCGTCTGGCACAAATACCAAATTATGGTATCTATGATGAGTTTATTTGACATGAAAATACGGTCCCTTTATTCAAATTTAAGCCGAAATAGCTGTTTGTAATTATCAACTCGATTAATAAATTATAATTGAGATATAAACAATATATTTTTAAAAAGACACTTGGACAAAGTGTTGGAGCACGGTTTTTTTAAATATACAATAATGTAAAAGAAAAAAAAAATCTAAGAAATTGAAAAGAAAAGAAAAGAAAATAAACTGACAATGCTATAGATAAAAAAGAACAAGACAAAGAGACAAACAATATACAAAACACAACATAGATAACTAAAGACTAAGAAACACGAAGCTCACCAAAAACTGAGGATTATCTCAAGTGGCACGATAGGGTCAAGAGATCCTGTTTCACATGTGGCACCCGTCGTGTTGCTTATATTAGTAAAACCAGGTAATAACTTTAATTCTGTAGGTCACATTCGTGAAAAGGGTACGGGATTACAGTTACGGCACTATGAACATGTTCGCAATCATCTGTAAAATGAATATTCCATACAGCTCAACCCACTCGTTATGGCGTCCGTAAAATTTACGAAGGGGTGATTTCATCTTCACCATTTGGAACTATTATTTTGATAGCTTACTTGTAAGCACTTACCCTCTATCAAGAACATTATGATAGAAAAAACAAACTTGGAAATATCGTATCAACTGGCGAATATATAAACTATGTATGCAGGCTCTGGAATATTGTTACAAAGAAAAGGAAAGGTCACAAATGGAAAGCTGAAATCATCTCTTTTGTCGTAAAGTTTTGTTTTGAACTGACACTCATTGTCAATTCCATGATATAAGTCAAGATTTGAAGAAGATTTAACTATATCCTTTATTAGAGATAAAGGATATAGTTCGATGTGATAGATGCGTTTGACATGAGATGTTTCTGTATGAATTTAGTCTCATAATAATAAAGAAACAAGAGAGGCACAGTTGGTTCCCATGTGAATGCCGATTGTTTATAGAAATAAAACATATACTAGATGATTCAAACGATTAAACGTCTAAAACACTTATGCTTACTTTATATTAGGCATAATTCCAAATTTAAACAGAGTAAAGCCTATGCATAGTAAAAGTGAAATCAAATTAAAATAAACGATAAAAAGATAGCATATTCCAAATAACAAAGTATCACTACACCAGTAGACCCGGCGTCAATTGACGTAAACGAGGTCATTTAATTATCGACTCTAACTGTAACTTAATAATAACATAAGGGACGACATCAAAAGTTCAATGTAAGATAAAAAAATAAATAATTATCATAGTTTTTTTCACTGACCCCCTACCCCCCCTTTCGTGACTTAATTTGGGGAAATTAATTGACCAATAAGGATATATATAAAATTGATGTCAATTAAACAAAAGTAATTTTGACCACCACCCCAAACTATTTTAATTAAGTTTTTTTTTTTTTTTATCCCTCATTGATTTTTTTTATATCGTCCCTAAGCATTGTAACATGGGAAAGTTAAATGAAAATTGCACAAAATCGAAAGTCGTCTATATTATAAGGATAACTAAAGAATAATTGCTGATATTTATTTTCAATAATTTGCTTTTCTATTGAAACATGACAGTGCTTCAGCATATTTTTCCTTGTACGTTTAGCCTCTGTAAGAACTTCTAGAAAATGAACCATAGGTTGATTTCTTCTTCTCTCCGGAATATTTCCTTTGATATTCCCACTTTCTTCTTTCCTCTTTTTTGCAAGTGCTGCAGGCTATGTCATCATTTGGTTGGTTCTTTTCACATCCATTACATTGAATGTCTGTACTACGTTGTACAGGACAGTTCTTTGGTACACCACATCCTAGTACTAAAAACATAATAGCAAATGTAAAATTTAAATTTTTGCTACACTTCGTGGTTAGTTTTTTCAATAAGAGGAAAAAATATTTTGTAAAATTTAAAATAATAGAAGGACACGACACGACACGTACACTAGCTGATTGATGTATTCTTTTAAGATTGTTCGGTCACTTTTATCAATGCCTATGGGTTTGGTTTTTTTTTAATTTCATAAAACGATGTTATTAATTGACTTACCTTCATATTTGTAGTTATTATATAAAAAAAAGGATCATTTTCAAGAAGTGTACATTGTTAAAAAAAATCTTTTTCAATACTCAGATTACTTCCGGAATTTTAAAGTAATCATTAATGAAAAAAAAGTTAAGTGTACGGAGCCATACTCACAAGTATTCTCTTTTGCTGAAACAAGAATTAAAATAGGAATGCCGATGCTCTGTTCAAAATAAAATCAGTGATTATTTGATATGGCGAAAAAACACGACTATCAATTTTATGCATGTATAAGTGGTAATTACTCTTCAATAAAAACAGTGTGTTACCTATAAAACTGTCATACAAATTTATAAAGTTTTTTAGTAAGCTATCTACACACAATGAGCTGTGATGTTATTTGAATTAAGACAACGTTCGACCACAGTCTAAATGGCGTGAATGTAAACAACATAAGGTTATCACATGGTTACTTTTGGTTTTTCTTGATAAATATCGATTGAAATATCTCTTACTATCAAATTTATACTTGCATGTGGAACTGATATTATGATATCAAAATGTATCGGGTATAGTTGTACAAAAAGGAACAGGTGGTAGGAAGTTATGGTTTGAATGAAAACTTGTAATCTGCATGTCATTGATTACAGTTATGTCGGGGTAGTTGCTAAATATAGACCGATCAAAGAAAAATATTATATTTCCTTTCTCAATTTTATGGTAATAATATTTGATTTGTGCATAACGTATTCATAAAAAATGTGGATTCCTACGTTGCATATAAAGATGCTGTGCAAATCTGTAGCAATGTCTTTTTGATGTGTTTCCCTTAGTTTTATTTTGTAACCCGGATTTGTTTTTTTTCTCAATCGATTTATGTATTTCGAATAGCGGTATACTACTGTTGTCCTTATCTATTACTTTCACTGCTTCCAGTATCAGCATTTTAACTACAGAGATCAAAAGGGTAAAGGGATTAATCCAAATTTATTAAGTTCGATCGTGTATTTCTGTTGAGTTAACACTAACAAACGCAGAGAGACTATGTTTTGAAAGCTAACTATTTTTAAAGATCAAGGAGACTACGAGTATAACAAAAGAAGGACACAGAAAGAATAGAAAGACAGTAACGTAGCTTAATTGTTTTTTAGAAAAATTCTCAACGTATCGGCTTAAACCTTCTGAGATATCTATCCAGTGCCATGTTTGCCTGCCGTCTTAGCTGTAAAAACGTTTGATTCCAGACTAGAGACCTACCGCGTGATCAAATATTTGTGTATTGCAACTTGTAAAGTGTACTTACCGACCCATACTTCTGGCTTGCCAGTAAGATTTCCAGGAGTACAGATGTCACACAAATTTGGAGGTGAATCCATTTGCACTGTGATACAAATAAATCCCCATTTAATTTTATTCAGAAATTATTTGTTATACAAATTGCTTAATATTTGTGGACTGGACATTCTAGAGCTTTGAAAGATGTTTTTTTTTACTTTGCAAAGGTTTTGTGTGAGTTCTGCTTCAAATGACTACAACATTAAGTTGACAATAGGAGTGCACTGTTACAATACTGACCCTTTGTTGAAATAGTAATCCACCAAACTCAACCAATATGTTGTCAAGCAAACAACCCAACGGTTTATATTTTTTTCTATAATTAGCGCGATTCTTTACAAAGTATGATTTCGTATGACCTCAAACAAAAATATGTATCTACGATTCTGATTTTTGTAGTTATAATGGAAAAGAAAGGCTGTCACCCGTTTAATGAGACGTTGTTTTTCGATTTTTCAACTGAGTATGAGGAATAGTAGTGTGAAGTGTAGAAAAATCATTGGTATTACTTAAAAGGTCGTGGTTGAAGGTTTTGCATTATATCTTTAGAATCTTAACACTCCAAATCTGATTGACACCACTGGTTGAATATAACTTTTGTTACTGTAGAAAGGACTGTTGTTAATTAATTTAAAAGATAAATAGTCTAACATCTTGAAAACCGGTTTATATATCATTGTTTATATCGATTTTGTGAACATTATGTATCCATTAAAAAGCGATTTGTAAGAAAATTTAAAGTATAATGTACAATAACAATCAGACAAATGAAACTGAATTTTCATAAAACAGATACCAGTAATTAATCACCAAACAATAAATTTATTATTATATATTTCCCTTTCTATCATTTAATATTTTCCTGTCTACATCCTTTCTGTATTTCTCTTTTCTTTAATACATTTTAGATAATTGAACTTACTTAGAGGTGTTTCTAACAACACAAAGCTGTTCTCACACACGTCGTTAAGTTTTATACATCTGTATATATCTTTATTTTTCCCTCGTCTGAACAAAGAAAAAATCATAATGAATCAATAATGATAACAGTGTATTTGCTGAGCAACTTTTTGCTAAAAGATTTTATTGTTACTTATTTTAGTTTGAAAATTATCATACTAGTACTTGTCAATTAAAGTCAGTTTTTATTTTGACAAAAAAGAAATAAGATTTTTACAAAAATGAACGGGACTGGAAAAGCATTTCACTTACCTGTTAACAATGAACGGTCCTTCTCTAATCAAACATTCTATAACAATGTCAGGTGCAATATGTAATTGGTATGCATTTGGAACTAGAAGGTCTATGTCCAGTAATTCATTGTAGAATGTTCTCTTTTGCCAATTACATGGGAAAGAACACATACAGTTCACTTTATAAAAAAAAACAATTATGTAAAACATGTCAACTAAAATAGTTTCTAGGTGATGATTTCTATCAGTACCAATTTCAAAACTGTCAGTTTGTTACATTACCATTATAACATCTACGCTAGAAACCACTTTCTGTAAATTCTTACAAAATGTTAAATCTTGTAAAAATTTAAATATAAATTTATTTCCTGGATTTGTTGTATTTAAAGTTGGACAAATTCAATATTGCTTCAAATGAACTTTTTGTAAAATTCTTTTAAGTACGCTTAAAGATTTATCTGGAAGATTATTTTTTTCATGGCACTGTTGATTGTTTGATAAAAAGTAAAACAAACGGACCGAACTCAAAGGAAAGATCAAAAAGGGGAAGTCCAGAAAAACACACAAAATCAAACTATATCAATCAACGGAAACGAGTGAAAAACAACTGTCATATTTCTAACTTGGTACAAGAATCAAAAGATTTTAAAACCTGAATAAAGTTCGTTGTTTTCTTTTCCGCCAACTCTGACCGCTCCAAATGTGTTCCTTTTTTATACTTAACTAGCTTTCATTACTACAAAGAGCTTATATTTGTGATAATGTTACTCAAAAAAAAAAAACACCACATAGGTGGTATACATAGCCACAATCTGGATTCCAATTAGTATTGCTTTTATCAGAGATTTTAATAAACAAAGCTACAAAGTATATCTTAGGTATACAATTTTTAAACACTTCCATATGTAAGTTAACGATTTGAAAAGTATTTTAGATTTGAATTAACATACTGCTATAATGCTAATCCATTTCAAATGAATCTCTTGAGTAAAGTCAATAACTCTCAGCTCATGAAATTTTACAAACGAACGCGTCCCTACATAATTCAAAGAAATGGAGGCTTATAATTCTTACCTTGAATAATAGAGATTAATTATAAAGAAATACAAGTCCCGGAAAATTGTCCTTGAACTACCGTACGTGTAATAGAAAATTTGACGATATTAATAAATATATTGACTCCAACTTATTTGAAATAATTTCGCAATTAATGGAAAGATTATTTTGCTAATGATAAGCATCAAAACGCAATGAAATTTAATTATACACACAGCAGTCATTATGATAGGAATACAAAAGAGAAGACTCTCATACGATTACCACCACCTTTACATGTAATGTTTGTGATGTATGTTATAATATTAAAACGATGAGAAATACTCTTAATTAATTGCACGAAGTTTCTGGTGGCATCACGGGATAAAGCTTTTCATCTATTCATTACTTACAGACAGACCCTTTACAAGCAAAAAAAATGTTTTGTCGTCTACACTTAAAATGATTTTTACCAAAAAAAAAAGAATTTACCTTGTTTATAACAGACAAGACCAGCAAATAACAAAGCAATCGTTGCCCTCAGAAGCATGCTGTAATTGTTAAGTTCACTATTCGATATCACAACGTTTTTGTTTAGCGAGTTTGTTTCTTGTACAGTTGTACTATACAATTTGCAAATTTCTTCTTTTTATACTTGAGAGAAAACAATGAATTTCTTATGTTCTTTCTATACTCTGACGAGTGTCTTATTCTGATTGGGTGAAAATCTCTTTCAAAAAGAAAAAAAGTTTGAAAATCAATGAGATTATTTTTACGCATGCATAAAAATACTTAAGAAAAAACAAATTGTTTAATGCACAGATATATAAATCAGCATATGTGAACAACAATTACAACATACATGTAAAATACAAGTTAAAATCTGCATAGATCAGCAGATGTTTCTCCATATTTTGTATTATAAACATTCATCGTTTCCATTCTCAATTGTTTGATACATGGTTTTATATTAAACATGAATAGATTTTAAAATGGACCGAAATAATCACGAATTTAAATCATGAGTGTTAAACCACACATCAGAACCAAATAGATATTAAGAGTTGGAAAATAAAAAAAAACAAAACAAAACATTTATTAATCTTAACTTGACGCTTTTCAAATTAAATTAGTCAAAAATCATAAAAAAAAAAATATGATATTATAAAAATAATTACTAAACATTATATGAACGAATCAGTTACAGCTGGGGGAAACGTCCATTTCTCTAATTTTTGCGCTATCATCACATTTCTTGATCGATGTGAGAACAATATTTTTCCTCACTAGTGAATAAGCTGTTGTCGGCAAATGATTGGTCGAAATTGTATTGTGACGTTGAATTTTCTTGGTTTTTTTCTGAATTTTCCTATTGTGACGATATGGTAAAAAGGCGACCATGCTTGATGACGTCACATAAAAAGTAAACATATTTCTTCAAATTTTTGAAAAGGAGGGCTACAAATCATTAGAGAAACAAAATCCACCACTTTAACTCGTGTAGTACGATTTTTCTCCACTCTCAACTGTTAAAGTTTAATTATTTATAAAGCTTTGCCAGCCTCACGCTTTAAATATTAAGATTTAACGGTCTCGAGTGGAGAAATATCGTAGCACACTTGTTGCAGTTATGGAATCTATATATCCAAGACCACATCGATTGATCAGCGCTTATCTCACCATTGATAATGCAGAGTTGTTCGGATTTGTTCCCCAGAATTCTATATTCTTTAGGCGGGTTAATTTTCAGTGAATTAGATCAAATATATTATAGGAATATATTTACTCTTTTATAAAAAAAACAATTATGTAAAACATGTCAACTAAAATAGTGTCTAGGTGATGATTTCTATCAGTACCAATTTCAAAACTGTCAGTTTGTTACATTACCTTTATAACATCTACGCTAGAAACCACTTTCTGTAAATTCTTACAAAATGTTAAATCTTGTAAAAAATTAAATATAAATTTATTTCCCTGGATTTGTTGTATTTAAAGTTGGACAAATTCAATATTGCTTCAAATGAACTGAGTAAAATTCTTTTAAGTACGCTTAAAGATTTATCTGGAAGATTATTTTTTTCATGGCATTGTTGATTGTTTGATAAAAAGTAAAACAAACGGACCAAACTCAAAGGAAAGATCAAAAAGGGGAAGTCCAGAAAAACACACAAAATCAAACTATATCAATCAACGGAAACGAGTGAAAACCAACTGTCATATTTCTAACTTGGTACAAGAATTCAAAAGATTTTAAAACCTGAATAAAGTTCGTTGTTTTCTTTCCCGCCAACTCTGACCGCTCCAAATGTGTTCCTTTTTATACTTAACTAGCTTTCATTACTACAAAGAGCTTATATTTGTGATAATGTTACCCAAAAAAAACCCCACCACATAGGTGGTATACATAGCCACAATCTGGATTCCAATTAGTATTGCTTTTATCAGAGATTGTAATAAACAAAGCTACAAATTATATCTTAGGTATACAATTTTTAAACACTTCCATATGTAAGTTAACGATTTGAAAAGTATTTTAGATTTGAATTAACATACTGCTAAAAAGCTAATCAATTTCAAATGAATCTCTAGAGTAAAGTCAATAACTCTCAGCTCATGAAATTTTACAAACGAACGCGTCCCTACATAATTCAAAGAAATGGAGGCTTATAATTTTTACCTTGAATAATAGAGATTAATTATAAAGAAATAAAGGTCCCGGAAAATTGTCCTTGAACTACCGTACGTGTAATAGAAAATTTGACGATATTAATAAATATATTGACTCCAACTTATTTGAAATAATTTCGCAATTAATGGAAAGATTTTTTTGCTAATGATAAGCATCAAAACGCAATGAAATTTAATTATACACACAACAGTCATTATGATAGGAATACAAAAGAGAAGACTCTCATACGATTACCACCACCTTTACATGTCATGTTTTTGATGTATGTTATAATATTAAAACGATGAGAAATACTCTTAATTAATTGCACGAAGTTTCTGGTGGCATCACGAGATAAAGCTTTTCATCTATTCATTACTTACAGACAGACCCTTTACAAGCAAAGAAAATGTTTTGTCGTCTACACTTAAAATAATTTTTACAAAAAAAAAGAATTTACCTTGTTTATAACAGACAAGACCAGCAAATAACAAAGCAATCGTTGCCCTCAGAAGCATGCTGTAATTGTTAAGTTCACTATTCGATATCACAACGTTTTTGTTTAGCGAGTTTCTTGTACAGTTGTACTATACAATTTGCAAATTTCTCCTTTTTATACTTGAGAGAAAACAATGAATTTCTTATGTTCTTTCTATACTCTGACGAGTGTCTTATTCTGATTGGGTGAAAATCTCTTTCAAAAGGAAAAAAAGTTTGAAAATCAATGAGATTATTTTTACGCATGCATAAAAATACTTAAGAAAAAATAAATTGTTTAATGCACAGATATATAAATCAGCATATGTGAACAACAATTACAACATACATGTAAAATACAAGTTAAAATCTGCATAGATCAGCAGATGTTTCTCCATATTTTGTATATTTTAATATTTTGTATTATAAACATTCACCGTTTCCATTCTCAATTGTTTGATACATGGTTTTATATTAAACATGAATAGATTTTAAAATGGACCGAAATAATCACGAATTTAAATCATGAGTGTTAAACCACACATAAGAACCAAATAGATATTAAGAGTTGGAAAATAAAAAAAAAACAAAACAAAACATTTATTAATCTTAACTTGACGCTTTTCAAATTAAATTAGTCAAAAATCATAAAAAAAAATATGATATTATAAAAATAATTACTAAACATTATATGAACGAATCAGTTACAGCTGGGGGAAACGTCCATTTCCCTAATTTTTGCGCTATTATCACATTTCTTGATCGATGTGAGAACAATATTTTCCCTCACTAGTGAATAAGCTGTTGTCGGCAAATGATTGGTCGAAATTGTATTGTGACGTTGAATTTTCTTGGTTTTTTTCTGAATTTTCCTATTGTGACGATATGGTAAAAAGGCGACCATGCTTGATGACGTCACATAAAAAGTAAACATATTTCTTCAAATTTTTGAAAAGGAGGGCTACAAATCATTAGAGAAACAAAATCCACCACTTTAACTCGTGTAGTACGATTTTTCTCCACTCTCAACTGTTAAATTTTAATTATTTATAAAGCTTTGCCAGCCTCGCGCTTTAAATATTAAGATTTAACGGTCTCGAGTGGAGAAATATCGTAGCACACTTGTTGCAGTTATGGAATCTATATATCCAAGACCACATCGATTGATCAGCGCTTATCTCACCATTGATAATGCAGAGTTGTTCGGATTTGTTCCCCAGAATTCTATATTCTTTAGGCGGGTTAATTTTCAGTGAATTAGATCAAATATATTATAGGAATATATTAATTTTTTTATAAAAAAAAAACAATTATGTAAAACATGTCAACTAAAATAGTTTCTAGGTGATGATTTCTATCAGTACCAATTTCAAAACTGTCAGTTTGTTACATTACCTTTATAACATCTACGCTAGAAACCACTTTCTGTAAATTCTTACAAAATGTTAAATCTTGTAAAAAATTAAATATAAATTTATTTCCCTGGATTTGTTGTATTTAAAGTTGGACAAATTCAATATTGCTTCAAATGAACTGAGTAAAATTCTTTTAAGTACGCTTAAAGATTTATCTGGAAGATTATTTTTTTCATGGCACTGTTGATTGTTTGATAAAAAGTAAAACAAACGGCCCAAACTCAAAGGAAAGCTCAAAAAGGGGAAGTCCAGAAAAACACACAAAATCAAACTATATCAATCAACGGAAACGAGTGAAAAACAACTGTCATATTTCTAACTTGGTACAAGAATCAAAAGATTTTAAAACCTGAATAAAGTTCGTTGTTTTCTTTTCAATAAAGTTCGTTGTTTTCTTTTCCGCCAACTCTGACCGCTCCAAATGTGTTCCTTTTTTATACTTAACTAGCTTTCATTACTACAAAGAGCTTATATTTGTGATAATGTTACTCAAAAAAAAAAACACCACATAAGTGGTATACATAGCTACAATCTGGATTCCAATTAGTATTGCTTTTATCAGAGATTTTAATAAACAAAGCTACAAAGTATATCTTAGGTATACAATTTTTAAACACTTCCATATGTAAGTTAACGATTTGAAAAGTATTTTAGATTTGAATTAACATACTGCTATAATGCTAATCCATTTCAAATGAATCTCTAGAGTAAAGTCAATAACTCTCAGCTCATAAAAATTTACAAACGAACGCGTCCCTACATAATTCAAAGAAATGAAGGCTTATAATTCTTACCTTGAATAATAGAGATTAATTATAAAGAAATACAAGTCCCGGAAAATTGTCCTTGAATTACCGTACGTGTAATAGAAAATTTGACGATATTAATAAATATATTGACTCCAACTTATTTGAAACAATTTCGCAATTAATGTAAAGATTTTTTTGCTAATGATAAGCATCAAAACGCAATGAAATTTAATTATACACACAGCAGTCATTATGATAGGAATACAAAAGAGAAGACTCTCATACGATTACCACCACCTTTACATGTAATGTTTGTGATGTATGTTATAATATTAAAACGATGAGAAATACTCTTAATTAATTGCACGAAGTTTCTGGTGGCATCACGGGATAAAGCTTTTCATTTATTCATTACTTACAGACAGGCCCTTTACAAGCAAAGAAAATGTTTTGTCGTCTACACTTAAAATAATTTTTACAAAAAAAAAAGAATTTACCTTGTTTATAACAGACAAGACCAGCAAACAACAAAGCAATCGTTGCCCTCAGAAGCATGCTGTAATTGTTAAGTTCACTATTCGATATCACAACGTTTTTGTTTGGCGAGTTTCTTGTACAGTTGTACTATACAATTTGCAAATTTCTTCTTTTTATACTTGAGAGAAAACAATGAATTTCTTATGTTCTTTCTATACTCTGACGAGTGTCTTATTCTGATTGGGTGAAAATCTCTTTCAAAAAGAAAAAAAGTTTGAAAATCAACGAGATTATTTTTACGCATGCATGAAAATACTTAAGAAAAAATAAATTGTTTAATGCACAGATATATAAATCAGCATATGTGAACAACAATTACAACATACATGTAAAATACAAGTTAAAATCTGCATAGATCAGCAGATGTTTCTCCATATTTTGTATATTTGAATATTTTGTATTATAAACATTCACCGTTTCCATTCTCAATTGTTTGATACATGGTTTTATATTAAACATGAATAGATTTTAAAATGGACCGAAATAATCACGAATTTAAATCATGAGTGTTAAACCACACATCAGAACCAAATAGATATTAAGAGTTGGAAAATAAAAAAAACAAAACAAAACATTTATTAATCTTAACTTGACGCTTTTCAAATTAAATTAGTCAAAAATCATTAAAAAAAATATGATATTATAAAAATAATTGCTAAACATTATATGAACGAATCAGTTACAGCTGGGGGAAACGTCCATTTCTCTAATTTTTGCGCTATTATCACATTTCTTGATCGATGTGAGAACAATATTTTCCCTCACTAGTGAATAAGCTGTTGTCGGCAAATGATTGGTCGAAATTGTATTGTGACGTTGAATTTTCTTGGTTTTTTTCTGAATTTTCCTATTGTGACGATATGGTAAAAAAGCGACCATGCTTGATGTCGTCACATAAAAAGTAAACATATTTCTTCAATTTTTTGAAAAGGAGGGCTACAAATCATTAGAGAAACAAAATCCACCACTTTAACTCGTGTAGTACGATTTTTCTCCACTCTCAACTGTTAAATTTTAATTATTTATAAAGCTTTGCCAGCCTCGCGCTTTAAATATTAAAATTTAACGGTCTCGAGTGGAGAAATATCGTAGCACACTTGTAGCAGTTATGGAATCTATATATCCAAGACCACATCGATTGATCAGCGCTTATCTCACCATTGATAATGCAGAGTTGTTCGGATTTGTTCCCCAGAATTCTATATTCTTTAGGCGGGTTAATTTTCAGTGAATTAGATCAAATATATTATAGGAATATATTTACTCTTTTATAAAAAAAAAAAAATTATGTAAAACATGTCAACTAAAATAGTGATGATTTCTATCAGTACCAATTGCAAAACTGTCAGTTTGTTACATTACCTTTATAACATCTACGCTAGAAACCACTTTCTGTAAATTCTTACAAAATGTTAAATCTTGTAAAAAATTAAATATAAATTTATTTCCTTGGGTTTGTTGTATTTAAAGTTGGACAAATTCAATATTGCTTCAAATGAACTTAGTAAAATTCTTTTAAGTACGCTTAAAGATTTATCTGGAAGATTATTTTTTTCATGGCACTGTTGATTGTTTGATAAAAAGTAAAACAAACGGACCAAACTCAAAGGAAAGATCAAAAAGGGGAAGTCCAGAAAAACACACAATATCAAACTATATCAATGAACGGAAACGAGTGAAAAACAACTGTCATATTTCTAACTTGGTACAAGAATCAAAAGATTTTAAAACCTGAATAAAGTTCGTTGTTTTCTTTTCCGCCAACTCTGACCACTCCAAATGTGTTCCTTTTTATACTTTACTAGCTTTCATTACTACAAAGAGCTTATATTTGTGATAATGTTACCCAAAAAAAACACCACCACATAGGTGGTATACATAGCCACAATCTGGATTCCAATTAGTATTGCTTTTATCAGAGATAGTAATAAACAAAGCTACAAAGTATATCTTAGGTATACAATTTTTAAACACTTCCATATGCAAGTTAACGATTTGAAAAGTATTTTAGATTTGAATTAACATACTGCTAAAATGCTAATCCATTTCAAATGAATCTCTAGAGTAAAGTCAATAACTCTCAGCTCATGAAATTTTACAAACGAACGCGTCCCTACATAATTCAAAGAAATGGAGGCTTATAATTCTTACCTTGAATAATAGTGATTAATTATAAAGAAATACAAGTCCCGGAAAATTGTCCTTGAACTACCGTACGTGTAATAGAAAATTTGACGATATTAATAAATATATTGACTCCAACTTATTTGAAATTATTTCACAATTAATGTAAAGATTTTTTTGCTAATGATAAGCATCAAAACGCAATGAAATTTAATTATACACACAGCAGTCATTATGATAGGAATACAAAAGAGAAGACTTTCATACGATTACCACCACCTTTACATGTAATGTTTGTGATGTATGTTATAATATTAAAACGATGAGAAATACACTTAATTAATTGCACGAAGTTTCTGGTGGCATCACGGGAAAAAGCTTTTCATCTATTCATTACTTACAGACAGACCCTTTACAAGCAAAGAAAATGTTTTGTCGTCTACACTTAAAATAATTTTTACAAAAAAAAAGAATTTACCTTGTTTATAACAGACAAGACCAGCAAATAACAAAGCAATCGTTGCCCTCAGAAGCATGCTGTAATTGTTAAGTTCACTATTCGATATCACAACGTTTTTGTTTAGCGAGTTTCTTGTACAGTTGTACTATACAATTTGCAAATTTCTTCTTTTTATACTTGAGAGAAAACAATGAATTTCTTATGTTCTTTCTATACTCTGACGAGTGTCTTATTCTGATTGGGTGAAAATCTCTTTCAAAAAGAAAAAAAGTTTGAAAATCAATGAGATTATTTTTACGCATGCATAAAAATACTTAAGAAAAAATAAATTGTTTAATGTACAGATATATAAATCAGCATATGTGAACAACAATTAGAACATACATGTAAAAAACAAGTTAAAATCTGCATAGACCAGCAGATGTTTCTCCATATGTTGTATATTTGAATATTTTGTATTATAAACATTCACCGTTTCCATTCTAAATTGTTTGATACATGGTTTTATATTAAACATGAATAGATTTTAAAATGGACCGAAATAATCACGAATTTAAATCATGAGTGTTAAACCACACATCAGAACCAAATAGATATTAAGAGTTGGAAAATAAAAAAAACCAAAACAAAACATTTATTAATCTTAACTTGACGCTTTTCAAATTAAATTAGTCAAAAATCATTAAAAAATATATGATATTATAAAAATAATTACTAAACATTATATGAACGAATCAGTTACAGCTGGGGGAAACGTCCATTTCTCTAATTTTTGCGCTATTATCACATTTCTTGATCGATGTGAGAACAATATTTTCCCTCACTAGTGAATAAGCTGTTGTCGGCAAATGATTGGTCGAAATTGTATTGTGACGTTGAATTTCTTGGTTTTTTTCTGAATTTTCCTATTGTGACGATATGGTAAAAAGGCAACCATGCTTGATGACGTCACATAAAAAGTAAACATATTTCTTCAAATTTTTGAAAAGGAGGGCTACAAATCATTAGGGAAACAAAATCCACCACTTTAACTCGTGTAGTACGATTTTTCTCCACTCTCAACTGTTAAATTTTAATTATTTATAAAGCTTTGCCAGCCTCGCGCTTTAAATATTAAGATTTAACGGTCTCGAGTGGAGAAATATCGTAGCACACTTGTTGCAGTTATGGAATCTATATATCCAAGACCACATCGATTGATCAGCGCTTATCTCACCATTGATAATGCAGAGTTGTTCGGATTTGTTCCCCAGAATTCTATATTCTTTAGGCGGGTTAATTTTCAGTGAATTAGATCAAATATTTTATAGGAATATATTTACTCTTTTTTAAAAAAAACAATTATGTAAAACATGTCAACTAAAATAGTTTCTAGGTGATGATTTCTATCGGTACCAATTTCAAAACTGTCAGTTTGTTACATTACCTTTATAACATCTACGCTAGAAACCACTTTCTGTAAATTCTTACAAAATGTTAAATCTTGTAAAAAATTAAATATAAATTTATTTCCCTGGATTTGTTGTATTTAAAGTTGGACAAATTCAATATTGCTTCAAATGAACTGAGTAAAATTCTTTTAAGTACGCTTAAAGATTTATCTGGAAGATTATTTTTTTCATGGCACTGTTGATTGTTTGATAAAAAGTAAAACAAACGGACCAAACTCAAAGGAAAGATAAAAAAAGGGGAAGTCCAAAAAAAAACCAACCACACAAAATCAAACTATATCAATCAACGGAAACGAGTGAAAAACACTGTCATATTTCTAACTTGGTACAAGAATCAAAAGATTTTAAAACCTGAATAAAGTTCGTTGTTTTCTTTTCCGCCAACTCTGACCGCTCCAAATGTGTTCCTTTTTTATACTTAACTAGCTTTCATTACTACAAAGAGCTTATATTTGTGATAATGTTACTAAAAAAAAAAACAAAAAACACATAGGTGGTATACATAGCCACAATCTGGATTCCAATTAGTATTGCTTTTATCAGAGATTTTAATAAACAAAGCTACAAAGTATATCTTAGGTATACAATTTTTAAACACTTCCATATGTAAGTTAACGATTTGAAAAGTATTTTAGATTTGAATTAACATACTGCTAAAATGCTAATCCATTTCAAATGAATCTCTAGAGTAAAGTCAATAACTCTCAGCTCATGAAATTTTACAAACGAACGCGTCCCTACATAATTCAAAGAAATGAAGGCTTATAATTCTTACCTTGAATAATAGAGATTAATTATAAAGAAATACAAGTCCCGGAAAATTGTCCTTGAACTACCGTACGTGTAATAGAAAATTTGACGATATTAATAAATATATTGACTCCAACTTATTTGAAATAATTTCGCAATTAATGGAAAGATTTTTTTGCTAATGATAAGCATCAAAACACAATGAAATTTAATTATACACACAGCAGTCATTATGATAGGAATACAAAAGAGAAGACTTTCATACGATTACCACCACCTTTACATGTAATGTTTGTGATGTATGTTATAATATTAAAACGATGAGAAATACTCTTAATTAATTGCACGAAGTTTCTGGTGGCATCACGGGATAAAGCTTTTCATCTATTCATTACTTACAGACAGACCCTTTACAAGCAAAGAAAATGTTTTGTCGTCTACACTTAAAATATTTTTTACAAAAAAAAAAGAATTTACCTTGTTTATAACAGACAAGACCAGCAAATAACAAAGCAATCGTTGCCCTCAGAAGCATGCTGTAATTGTTAAGTTCACTATTCGATATCACAACGTTTTTGTTTAGCGAGTTTCTTGTACAGTTGTACTATACAATTTGCAAATTTCTTCTTTTTATACTTGAGAGAAAACAATGAATTTCTTATGTTCTTTCTATACTCTGACGAGTGTCTTATTCTGATTGGGTGAAAATCTCTTTCAAAAAGAAAAAAAGTTTGAAAATCAATGAGATTATTTTTACGCATGCATAAAAATACTTAAGAAAAAATAAATTGTTTAATGTACAGATATATAAATCAGCATATGTGAACAACAATTACAACATACATGTAAAATACAAGTTAAAATCTGCATAGATCAGCAGATGTTTCTCCATATTTTGTATATTTGAATATTTTGTATTATAAACATTCACCGTTTCCATTCTCAATTGTTTGATACATGGTTTTATATTAAACATGAATAGATTTTAAAATGGACCGAAATAATCACGAATTTAAATCATGAGTGTTAAACCACACATCAGAACCAAATAGATATTAAGAGTTGGAAAATAAAAAAACAAAACAAAACATTTATTAATCTTAACTTGACGCTTTTCAAATTAAATTAGTCAAAAATCATAAAAAAAATTATGATATTATAAAAATAATTACTAAACATTATATGAACGAATCAGTTACAGCTGGGGGAAACGTCCATTTCTCTAATTTTTGCGCTATTATCACATTTCTTGATCGATGTGAGAACAATATTTTCCCTCACTAGTGAATAAGCTGTTGTCGGCAAATGATTGGTCGAAATTGTATTGTGACGTTGAATTTTCTTGGTTTTTTTCTGAATTTTCCTATTGTGACGATATGGTAAAAAGGCGACCATGCTTGATGACGTCACATAAAAAGAAAACATATTTCTTCAATTTTTTTAAAAGGAGGGCTACAAATCATTAGAGAAACAAAATCCACCACTTTAACTCGTGTAGTACGATTTTTCTCCACTCTCAACTGTTAAATTTTAATTATTTATAAAGCTTTGCCAGCCTCGCGCTTTAAATATTAAAATTTAACGGTCTCGAGTGGAGAAATATCGTAGCACACTTGTAGCAGTTATGGAATCTATATATCCAAGACCACATCGATTGATCAGCGCTTATCTCACCATTGATAATGCAGAGTTGTTCGGATTTGTTCCCCAGAATTCTATATTCTTTAGGCGGGTTAATTTTCAGTGAATTAGATCAAATATATTATAGGAATATATTTACTCTTTTATAAAAAAAAAACAATTATGTAAAACATGTCAACTAAAATAGTGATGATTTCTATCAGTACCAATTGCAAAACTGTCAGTTTGTTACATTACCTTTATAACATCTACGCTAGAAACCACTTTCTGTAAATTCTTACAAAATGTTAAATCTTGTAAAAAATTAAATATAAATTTATTTCCTTGGATTTGTTGTATTTAAAGTTGGACAAATTCAATATTGCTTCAAATGAACTGAGTAAAATTCTTTTAAGTACGCTTAAAGATTTATCTGGAAGATTATTTTTTTCATGGCACTGTTGATTGTTTGATAAAAAGTAAAACAAACGGACCAAACTCAAAGGAAAGATCAAAAAGGGGAAGTCCAGAAAAACACACAATATCAAACTATATCAATCAACGGAAACGAGTGATAAACAACTGTCATATTTCTAACTTGGTACAAGAATCAAAAGATTTTAAAACCTGAATAAAGTTCGTTGTTTTCTTTTCCGCCAACTCTGACCGCTCCAAATGTGTTCCTTTTTTATACTTAACTAGCTTTCATTACTACAAAGAGCTTATATTTGTGATAATGTTACTCAAAAAAAAAAGACCACCACATAGGTGGTATACATAGCCACAATCTGGATTCCAATTAGTATTGCTTTTATCAGAGATTGTAATAAACAGAGCTACAAAGTATATCTTAGGTATACAATTTTTAAACACTTCCATATGTAAGTTAACGATTTGAAAAGTATTTTAGATTTGAATTAACATACTGCTAAAATGCTAATCAATTTCAAATGAATCTCTAGAGTAAAGTCAATAACTCTCAGCTCATGAAATTTTACAAACGAACGCGTCCCTACATAATTCAAAGAAATGAAGGCTTATAATTCTTACCTTGAATAATAGAGATTAATTATAAAGAAATACAAGTCCCGGAAAATTGTCCTTGAACTACCGTACGTGTAATAGAAAATTTGACGATATTAATAAATATATTGACTCCAACTTATTTGAAATAATTTCGCAATTAATGGAAAGATTTTTTTGCTAATGATAAGCATCAAAACGCAATGAAATTTAATTATACACACAGCCTTCATTATGATAGGAATACAAAAGAGAAGACTTTCATACGATTACCACCACCTTTACATGTAATGTTTGTGATGTATGTTATAATATTAAAACGATGAGAAATACTCTTAATTAATTGCACGAAGTTTCTGGTGGCATCACGGGATAAAGCTTTTCATCTATTCATTACTTACAGACAGACCCTTTACAAACAAAGAAAATGTTTTGTCGTCTACACTTAAAATAATTTTTACAAAAAAAAAAAGAATTTACCTTGTTTATAACAGACAAGACCAGCAAATAACAAAGCAATCGTTGCCCTCAGAAGCATGCTGTAATTGTTAAGTTCACTATTCGATATCACAACGTTTTTGTTTAGCGAGTTTCTTGTACAGTTGTACTATACAATTTGCAAATTTCTTCTTTTTATACTTGAGAGAAAACAATGAATTTCTTATGTTCTTTCTATACTCTGACGAGTGTCTTATTCTGATTGGGTGAAAATCTCTTTCAAAAAGAAAAAAAGTTTGAAAATCAATGAGATTATTTTTACGCATGCATAAAAATACTTAAGAAAAAATAAATTGTTTAATGCACAGATATATAAATCAGCATATGTGAACAACAATTACAACATACATGTAAAATACAAGTTAAAATCTGCATAGATCAGCAGATGTTTCTCCATATTTTGTATATTTGAATATTTTGTATTATAAACATTCACCGTTTCCATTCTCAATTGTTTGATACATGATTTTATATTAAACATGAATAGATTTTAAAATGGACCGAAATAATCACGAATTTAAATCATGAGTGTTAAACCACACATCAGAACCAAATAAATATTAAGAGTTGGAAAATAAAAAAAAAAAAAAACAAAACAAAACATTTATTAATCTTTACTTGACGCTTTTCAAATTAAATTAGTCAAAAATCATAAAAAAAAATATGATATTATAAAAATAATTACTAAACATTATATGAACGAATCAGTTACAGCTGGGGGAAACGTCCATTTCTCTAATTTTTGCGCTATTATCACATTTCTTGATCGATGTGAGAACAATATTTTCCCTCACTAGTGAATAAGCTGTTGTCGGCAAATGATTGGTCGAAATTGTATTGTGACGTTGAATTTTCTTGGTTTTTTTCTGAATTTTCCTATTGTGACGATATGGTAAAAAGGCGACCATGCTTGATGACGTCACATAAAAAGTAAACATATTTCTTCAAATTTTTGAAAAGGAGGGCTACAAATCATTAGAGAAACAAAATCCACCACTTTAACTCGTGTAGTACGATTTTTCTCCACTCTCAACTGTTAAATTTTAATTATTTATAAAGCTTTGCCAGCCTCGCGCTTTAAATATTAAGATTTAACGGTCTCGAGTGGAGAAATATCGTAGCACACTTGTTGCAGTTATGGAATCTATATATCCAAGACCACATCGATTGATCAGCGCTTATCTCACCATTGATAATGCAGAGTTGTTCGGATTTGTTCCCCAGAATTCTATATTCTTTAGGCGGGTTAATTTTCAGTGAATTAGATCAAATATATTATAGGAATATATTTACTCTTTTATAAAAAAAACAATTATGTAAAACATGTCAACTAAAATAGTTTCTAGGTGATGATTTCTATCGGTACCAATTTCAAAACTGTCAGTTTGTTACATTACCTTTATAACATCTACGCTAGAAACCACTTTCTGTAAATTCTTACAAAATGTTAAATCTTGTAAAAAATTAAATATAAATTTATTTCCTGGATTTGTTGTATTTAAAGTTGGACAAATTCAATATTGCTTCAAATGAACTGAGTAAAATTCTTTTAAGTACGCTTAAAGATTTATCTGGAAGATTATTTTTTTCATGGCACTGTTGATTGTTTGATAGAAGGTAAAACAAACGGACCAAACTCAAAGGAAAGATCAAAAAGGGGAAGTCCAGAAAAACACACAAAATCAAACTATATCAATCAACGGAAACGAGTGAGAAACAACTGTCATATTTCTAACTTGGTACAAGAATTCAAAAGATTTTAAAATCTTAATAAAGTTCGTTGTTTTCTTTTCCGCCAACTCTGACCGCTCCAAATGTGTTCCTTTTTTTTATACTTAACTAGCTTTCATTACTACAAAGAGCTTATATTTGTGATAATGTTACCCAAAAAAACACCACATAGGTGGTATACATAGCCACAATCTGGATTCCAATTAGTATTGCTTTTATCAGAGATAGTAATAAACAAAGCTACAAAGTATATCTTAGGTATACAATTTTTAAACACTTCCATATGTAAGTTAACGATTTAAAAGTATTTTAGATTTGAATTAACATACTGCTAAAATGCTAATCCATTTCAAATGAATCTCTAGAGTAAAGTCAATAACTCTCAGCTCATGAAATTTTACAAACGAACGCGTCCCTACATAATTCAAAGAAATGAAGGCTTATAATTCTTACCTTGAATAATAGAGATTAATTATAAAGAAATACAAGTCCCGGAAAATTGTCCTTGAACTACCGTACGTGTAATAGAAAATTTGACGATATTAATAAATATATTGACTCCAACTTATTTGAAATAATTTCGCAATTAATGTAAAGATTTTTTTGCTAATGATAAGCATCAAAACGCAATGAAATTTAATTATACACACAGCCTTCATTATGATAGGAATACAAAAGAGAAGACTTTCATACGATTACCACCACCTTTACATGTAATGTTTGTGATGTATGTTATTATATTAAAACGATGAGAAATACTCTTAATTAATTGCACGAAGTTTCTGGTGGCATCACGGGATAAAGCTTTTCATCTATTCATTACTTACAGACAGACCCTTTACAAGCAAAGAAAATGTTTTGTCGTCTACACTTAAAATAATTTTTACAAAAAAAAAAAGAATTTACCTTGTTTATAACAGACAAGACCAGCAAATAACAAAGCAATCGTTGCCCTCAGAAGCATGCTGTAATTGTTAAGTTCACTATTCGATATCACAACGTTTTTGTTTGGCGAGTTTCTTGTACAGTTGTACTATACAATTTGCAAATTTCTTCTTTTTATACTTGAGAGAAAACAATGAATTTCTTATGTTCTTTCTATACTCTGACGAGTGTCTTATTCTGATTGGGTGAACATCTCTTTCAAAAAGAAAAAAAGTTTGAAAATCAATGAGATTATTTTTACGCATGCATAAAAATACTTAAGAAAAAATAAATTGTTTAATGTACAGATATATAAATCAGCATATGTGAACAACAATTAGAACATACATGTAAAAAACAAGTTAAAATCTGCATAGATCAGCAGATGTTTCTCCATATGTTGTATATTTGAATATTTTGTATTATAAACATTCACCGTTTCCATTCTAAATTGTTTGATACATGGTTTTATATTAAACATGAATAGATTTTAAAATGGACCGAAATAATCACGAATTTAAATCATGAGTGTTAAACCACACATCAGAACCAAATAGATATTAAGAGTTGGAAAATAAAAAAAACCAAAACAAAACATTTATTAATCTTAACTTGACGCTTTTCAAATTAAATTAGTCAAAAATCATAAAAAAATATATGATATTATAAAAATAATTACTAAACATTATATGAACGAATCAGTTACAGCTGGGGGAAACGTCCATTTCTCTAATTTTTGCGCTATTATCACATTTCTTGATCGATGTGAGAACAATATTTTCCCTCACTAGTGAATAAGCTGTTGTCGGCAAATGATTGGTCGAAATTGTATTGTGACGTTGAATTTCTTGGTTTTTTTCTGAATTTTCCTATTGTGACGATATGGTAAAAAGGCGACCATGCTTGATGACGTCACATAAAAAGTAAACATATTTCTTCAAATTTTTGAAAAGGAGGGCTACAAATCATTAGAGAAACAAAATCCACCACTTTAACTCGTGTAGTACGATTTTTCTCCACTCTCAACTGTTAAATTTTAATTATTTATAAAGCTTTGCCAGCCTCGCGCTTTAAATATTAAGATTTAACGGTCTCGAGTGGAGAAATATCGTAGCACACTTGTTGCAGTTATGGAATCTATATATCCAAGACCACATCGATTGATCAGCGCTTATCTCACCATTGATAATGCAGAGTTGTTCGGATTTGTTCCCCAGAATTCTATATTCTTTAGGCGGGTTAATTTTCAGTGAATTAGATCAAATATTTTATAGGAATATATTTACTCTTTTATAAAAAAAACAATTATGTAAAACATGTCAACTAAAATAGTTTCTAGGTGATGATTTCTATCGGTACCAATTTCAAAACTGTCAGTTTGTTACATTACCTTTATAACATCTACGCTAGAAACCACTTTCTGTAAATTCTTACAAAATGTTAAATCTTGTAAAAAATTAAATATAAATTTATTTCCCTGGATTTGTTGTATTTAAAGTTGGACAAATTCAATATTGCTTCAAATGAACTGAGTAAAATTCTTTTAAGTACGCTTAAAGATTTATCTGGAAGATTATTTTTTTCATGGCACTGTTGATTGTTTGATAAAAAGTAAAACAAACGGACCAAACTCAAAGGAAAGATAAAAAAAGGGGAAGTCCAAAAAAAAACCAACCACACAAAATCAAACTATATCAATCAACGGAAACGAGTGAAAAACAACTGTCATATTTCTAACTTGGTACAAGAATCAAAAGATTTTAAAACCTGAATAAAGTTCGTTGTTTTCTTTTCCGCCAACTCTGACCGCTCCAAATGTGTTCCTTTTTTATACTTAACTAGCTTTCATTACTACAAAGAGCTTATATTTGTGATAATGTTACTCAAAAAAAAAAAAAAAAACACATAGGTGGTATACATAGCCACAATCTGGATTCCAATTAGTATTGCTTTTATCAGAGATTTTAATAAACAAAGCTACAAAGTATATCTTAGGTATACAATTTTTAAACACTTCCATATGTAAGTTAACGATTTGAAAAGTATTTTAGATTTGAATTAACATACTGCTAAAATGCTAATCCATTTCAAATGAATCTCTAGAGTAAAGTCAATAACTCTCAGCTCATGAAATTTTACAAACGAACGCGTCCCTACATAATTCAAAGAAATGAAGGCTTATAATTCTTACCTTGAATAATAGAGATTAATTATAAAGAAATACAAGTCCCGGAAAATTGTCCTTGAACTACCGTACGTGTAATAGAAAATTTGACGATATTAATAAATATATTGACTCCAACTTATTTGAAATAATTTCGCAATTAATGGAAAGATTTTTTTGCTAATGATAAGCATCAAAACGCAATGAAATTTAATTATACACACAGCCTTCATTATGATAGGAATACAAAAGAGAAGACTTTCATACGATTACCACCACCTTTACATGTAATGTTTGTGATGTATGTTATAATATTAAAACGATGAGAAATACTCTTAATTAATTGCACGAAGTTTCTGGTGGCATCACGGGATAAAGCTTTTCATCTATTCATTACTTACAGACAGACCCTTTACAAGCAAAGAAAATGTTTTGTCGTCTACACTTAAAATAATTTTTACAAATAAAAAAAGAATTTACCTTGTTTATAACAGACAAGACCAGCAAATAACAAAGCAATCGTTGCCCTCAGAAGCATGCTGTAATTGTTAAGTTCACTATTCGATATCACAACGTTTTTGTTTAGCGAGTTTCTTGTACAGTTGTACTATACAATTTGCAAATTTCTTCTTTTTATACTTGAGAGAAAACAATGAATTTCTTATGTTCTTTCTATACTCTGACGAGTGTCTAATTATGATTGGGTGAAAATCTCTTTCAAAAAGAAAAAAGTTTTAAAATCAATGTGATTATTTTTACGCATGCATAAAAATACTTAAAGTCATAAGAAACGAGTGACCGGTGAAAAATAATGTTCTTCCAATTCTTGAACCAATGCATACAAACATCATAAACTTAGTCTTCTGTGCTCGAATTTATCATTTTTTTCGTGTAAATTTCGTATAATTGTCAATTTTTTTTTCAATCGGTCAGTTTTGTTGTGAAAATATGGCAGGTAATTAAAGTTCGTGTCTTGAAGCCGAAGTTTAACGATTGTCACCTGTTTGTCAACAATTGACGAAAAATAAACAAAAAAGCATGGAAATTGAGCACGTGTTTAACATGTAAATTCAGATAATAGTTTATTTTAAGGACATCCATGCGTATTGTGGTCACCGGATTTTTACGAGATGTCACACTGAGGTCACCTTGCATACGGAAAATATCTCGGGGGAATTGCTTGCTGGAAGGAAGCTATTCAAATAAAGTAAACTTCTTCTAAATATGAATAAATTAAAGAATTTTCTTCAGAAAAAAGTATATGTACATAAGTTTTATAATGAAAACTATCCATTGAGTTATTAAAATCATATGCATTATTTTTTTTTTGATTTGAGGTTTCTTATGACTTTAAGAAAAAATAAATTGTTTAATGCATATATATATAAATCAGCATATGTGAACAACATTTAAAACATACATGTAAAATACAAGTTAAAATCTGCATAGATCAGCAGATGTTTCTCCTTATTTTGTATATTTGAATATTTTGTATTTTAAACATTCACCGTTTCCATTCTCAGTTGTTTGATACATGGTTTTATATTAAACATGAATAGATTTTAAAATGGACCGAAATAATCACGAATTTAAATCATGAGTGTTAAACCACACATCAGAACCGAATAGATATTAAGAGTTGGGAAATAAAAAAACAAAATTAAACATTTATTAATCATAACCTGACGCTTTTCAAATTAAATTAGTCAAAAATCATAAAAAAAAATATGATATTATAAAAATAATTACTAAACATTATATGAACGAATCAGTTACAGCAGGGGGAAACGTCCATTTCTCTAATTTTT
This sequence comes from Mytilus edulis, assembly GCF_963676685.1. Taxonomy (NCBI): domain Eukaryota; kingdom Metazoa; phylum Mollusca; class Bivalvia; order Mytilida; family Mytilidae; genus Mytilus; species Mytilus edulis. Next base: position 45,036,133 of record NC_092345.1, read on the forward strand.
GCGCTATTATCACATTTCTTGATCGATGTGAGAACAATATTTTCCCTCACTAGTGAATAAGCTGTTGTCGGCAAATGATTGGTCGAAATTGTATTGTGACGTTGAATTTTCTTGGTTTTTTTTTCTGAATTTTCCTATTGTGAAGATATGGTAAAAAGGCGACCATGCTTGATGACGTCACATAAAAAGTAAACATATCATTAGAGAAACAGATTCCACCACTTTAACTCGTGTAGTATGATTTTTCTCCACTCTCAACTGTTAAATTTTAATTATTTATAAAGCTTTGCCAGCCTCGCGCTTTAAATATTAAAATTTAACGGTCTCGAGTGGAGAAATATCGTAGCACACTTGTTGCAGTTATGGAATCTATATATCAAAGACCACATCGATTAATCAGCGCTTATCTCACCATTGATAATGCAGAGTTGTTCGGATTTGTTCCCCAGAATTCTATATTCTTTAGGCGGGTTAATTTTCAATGAATTAGATCAAATATATTATAGGAATATATTTACTCTTTTCTATAATCTCCATATGCATTTCTTAAAAGAGAATTCACAATACCTAATGTAATATTATACATCATAAATTACATTTTACTGAAAAATGTATGAGACAATCTTTCAGATGAAGAAAGGCAACTGTTATATTTCTGATGAATACGTTACACATGTAGTTGTTACGACTTTATAGAATGTATAGGCTTATATCGATGTTGATATGATGTATAGTTATGTTTACCTTTTATACTGATATTTCCGCTTTCTCTTATACGACTAAGTGCAAAGTACAGTCTTATTTCGATGTATGATGTATATTCATTTTTTTGGGTATCTCTATTAAACTTTTAATTCGAAAATCTGAAATTTGAATTTAGGCAAAAATGATAAGTGTTCTGTCGTTAAGAAATGATGTCTCCAAAATGCTCGTCTTTTTTTCGCCTAAAATAATAATATGGGTGGTCGTCAATTTAACTTTCTGGTCAGCAGGATTTCCGATGCTATGAAAAAATCATAAACAGGCAGAATAGTTTTGTTTTACCTTAGACCCGATGGGACCTTGTACCCTATTCACAATCTGAATGTATAAGCATCAACAATCATCTCTTTATCTAATTCAACACAATTAAGAAGCAAACCTCAGTTATAGAAAATATTTATTGATTTTCAAATGCTGAAAAAGAGTTATATTCCAACAACATTTGATAAGAAAGTATAATATTATCATACATGATTAAACAAATATGTCATGCACATGTTACACAAGACAAATAGGTACAAATGTATTAAAAATGTTGTCAGACAATGTTATGCGTTTTCCAGGCTGTTTGTGACGTTTCAATACTAAATCCACGGAATGTGTATTGATTGCAATTATTGTGGGAGACGAAGATTCATTCATATGTAATAACTACTTTTGAACTAGCTTCCGATACCTAATAGAACACTTAAATCGGTGTTGTTTTGTCTATTAGTTTTATGATACTGTTTGTTTGTGTTATTACCAATCTTTTGATGCATGACCTAAGCCAATTACAACTGATTATTACAATAAGCTTGAACATATATTATTGTTCAAAATGACAAATAAACCAATAAAGAAAAATACTTTATATAAGAGGCAGCAGACAAAATCAACAATCTGAGATTATAAAAATGTTATGTAATAAGTAACCATAATGCGTTTTCGAAGGTCAATATTTAGGTTATACTTGCTATATTAGTACTGGCTTATAGAAAGGCAAATGTTAACTTGATGATTTTTCAAACAAAAATCCATGTGTTGCAAAACAAAGATACAAAGAGGACAAGCAGAAACCACAGGTGGTTGAATGACAGACTACATATCAATCACAAGAATAAGGACGAAAAGACAAAAACAAAGTCCATCAAATACATCAATAAAAGCAAGATTATGTAAAACGAACTGGGGAAGTTTGACAATAATGTCGTCAGTTGATAAGTTTTTTTTATTTCAGCTATTTAGCTTATCATTAGTAAGACAAGAAGATTAAAAAATCAAGATACAAACATGTTGACATAAAGATGTGATTTTAAATTTTAGTAAGGGGAGGGAGAAGGGGGTGTATGAAGCTACATTGTAAATGCATATTCTTTTATCATGTCAAACTCTGAACGTTGTGTTGTATGTTGCCCCTTTTTCAGAATCCTGGAAGAGCATCTAAATGTCATTAAAGATTTAAAGTTTCTTTGATCTTAGAAAAAAGAACTCTCTTTCTTTGTCCATCATACGGAATAGTTTGCATGTCGCTTAATAAAGTAGGGTAGTTTTCAAGGTATGTTACATACAAGATAGAAGCAATATATATCATATTGGTAGTTTAACAACTATTACCAGGGTCACAGATCAACAATGATTTTTTTCTACTTTTTCCCATCAGTTTGATTTGAAACTAAAATAGAAAATAATGTTGATTCATTTTTCGTATACTGGTATATTCTAGAAATGTCAACATTATTCAATTCTATGTAATAATTGCATAATATTAAAGACAGTATGAAGTTCAATAGACTGCACAACAGCAGTCAATATTCATCAATATTTCATCAATTATACATGATGAGTGCGGCATGTGGAGCAGGATATGCTTACTCTTCCAGAGCACCTGAGATCACCCCCAGTTTTTGGTGGGATTCGTGTTGCTAAGTCTTTATTTTTCTTTGTTGTGTTTGGTGTTCTTTTGTTTGTCTATCTTTTCTTTTTAAGCCTTGGCGTTTATTTTCAATTTATGAGTGTGAATGTCCCTCGGGTGACTTTTGCCATTCTTTTAGCAGCAGTGATTTGTATCTCAGGTGATTACATTGAGAACTTAAGTTAGTTTTCAGTAATTACAAGCATTCTTTCATACAGTAGTAATTTAATATATGGAAACAAGACCACATGGTATAAAGTAGGTATATGGTACTATTGACCTCATACAAAAATCACTTTTCCATTGTGGTAATAGATATTTTGTTTTATGAGGTCAAAATTTCACAGGAACCTGTATGATGTCCAGAATTGGAGGACAAATAGCGATCAGTTATATATGGCAGATGAAAAGGTTGAAGCACTTTTTGTGTGGGTTTGTGCTCTAAAAGTTACAGATGTATACAGTGCATAAGGTCCTGAGTTTGATTCTGACTCTGGGACCTAAAAATATCAGTACATCTGAAGATTGTTTTTTTTACTCTCCCACAAACATCTCTGTCCCTTGGTACCCAGACCAGAGTTTAAGCTAGAATGGGTACATCCTTTGTGCAGACAAATAGCGCCAAAGTCAATGGGAAGTATCATCTCAGGATCAGTTATTAGTCATATGTCTTCGAAGATTTTTTTATGCATTTGGGGACATAATCAGGATAATTTATAAGATAAGACGACGGGAAAAAAAGTTGAAAAGCTAGATTTACGTCGCTTTAACATTGGGTGCATATTGGGTACTGTAGCATTATTATTTTCATCTGTAAATGTACTTGTAATGACTGTCCAATTTTCTTCATAACTTTCACATATACATCGAAAAAAAGGTGGACCTTATATCCTATTGAGGCTTCTCAGATTCCGGAAATGATACCGAATTTTGTTTTCGTATTAGAATTAATGTTATTGAAAGCGGGAAATTTACGGTCCTTTTCTAATCAAACATTCTATAACAATGTCAGGTGCAATATGCAATTGGTATTCATTTGGAACTAGAAGGTCTACGTCGGCTGCTTCATTGTAGAATTTTCGATCTTGCCAATTACATGGGAAAGAACACATACAGTTAACTTAAAATTTTTTTTTATGTAAAACATGTCAACTTAAATAGTGTTTTGGTGATGATTTCTTTTAATATCACTTGCAAAACTGTCAGTTTGTGAAATAAATTTTAAAAAATATACGCTAGAAACCAATCACTTTCTGTTAATTCTTATAAAATGTTAAAACTTTTAAAACAATGACCAGGTTTAAATGTTGATTTTTCCCCTAGATTTGTTGTATTTAAGTTGGACAAATTCAATATTGCTTCAAATATTTTCAGTGCATTTTTGGTATAAAAAATATAAAAATAGACTCAAAGGAAAGTTCAAAAAGGGAAGGCCATAAAAACTGACAAAATCAAACTTTATCAATCACAATCATATATTTACTACAAATAGCTTTTATTTTTGATAATGTTACCCGCAAAAAAAAACCCCACATAAGCCACAATCTGGATTCAAATTTGTATTGTAATTAACAAAGCTATAAAGAATATCTTAGGTATACAATTTTTAAACACTTCCATATGTAAGTAAACGATTTGAACAGCTTTTTTTATATTTGAATTAACTTTCTGATAAAAAAGCTGATCAATTTCAAATGAATCTCTAGAGTCAATAACCCTCAGCTCATGAAATTTTTACAAACGAATGCGTCCCTACATAATTCAAAGAAATGGAGGCTTATAATTCTTACCTTGAATAATAGAGATTAATTATAAAGAATAGAAGTCCCGGAAAATTGTCGTTAAACTACCATTTGTGTAATAGAAAATTTGACAATATTCATAAATATTAACTCCAACTTATATGAAATAACGCGCTTAAACAAAAAAATCATAAACTAATTCCGTAATTAATATAAAGATCTTTTTTGGCTGATGATTAGCAAAGAAATTTAATTATACACACAACAGTCATTATGATAAGAATACATAAGAGAAGAATTTCATGCAATTACCACCACCCTTACATATAATGATAGGCAGGTATTACAATGTAGATAGAGAAAATAGATTATGTACTATGTGCAATAACAATATTGTAGAAGATAAATACCATGTTATTCTAGAATGTAATAGATATAGTAATGTAAGAAAACTATACATTAAGAAATATTATTGGCTATATCCATCCACTTTTAAACTTATACAGTTGTTATCAGTTCACAATGTGAAAGAACTTAATAATTTAGGTAAAATTTTGTTTAATATTGAAAAAAATCGTAATATGTAGTTGTATTAGTCATTCATCATATGAATTTATTTTCATTCTCCGCCATACATGTATTGTGTATAATTATTCTTATTTATATTACACTGACGCATTCAAAAATATTGTAAAATGTATATTCTATAAGCTGTATTGCTTCTGAATAAAGTATACAAAAGATAAGACTCATATAATTACCACCACCCTCACATAGTATGCGATGTATATTATCACATTAAAACGCTAAGAAATACTCTTAATTAATTGCACAAAGTTACTGGTGGCATCACCTGCTAAAGCTTTTCATCTATTCATTACTTACAAGCAAGGCAAATGTTTTGTCGTATACAAATAAACTATTTTCTACAAAAAAGGACTTACCTTGTTTATAACAGACAAGAACAGCAAACAACAAAGCAATTGTTGCCCTCAGAAGCATGCTGTAATTGTAAAGTTTGAAGAGCTTAAATCTTCACTATTCAATATCACAACGTTTTTGTTTAGTGCGTTTCTTGTACAGTTGTACTATACAATTTGCAAATTTTCTCTTTTTATATTTGAGAGAAAACAATGAATTTAATATGTTCTCTCTATACTCTGACGAGTGTCTTATTATGATTGGGTGAAAATCTCTTTCAATAAGAAAAAAGTTTTAAAATCAATGAGATTATTTTAAACGCATACATAAAAATACTTAAGAAAAAATAAATTGTTTAATGCATATATATATAAATCAGCATAAATATGTGAAAAAAACAATTACAACATACATGTAAAATACAAGTTAAAAACTGTACAGATTAGCAGATGTTTCTCAATATTTTGAATATTAGTATATTTTGTATTATAAACATTCACCGTTTCCATTCTAAATTGTTTGATAAATGGTTTTATATTAGACATAAACGAATTGTGGACAGAAATAAACACGAAATTAAATCATGAGTGTTAACCCACACATCAGAACCGAATAGGTATTAAGAGTTGGAAAATAAAAAACAAGACAAAACATTTATTAATCATAACTTGACGCTTTTCAAATTAAATTAGTCAAGAATCATAAAAAAAATAGTGTGTAAAAAGTCGAAAAATATTGTCAATGACATATTCTGTTTTTAATAGGAGCATTGTTTTAAAAAAACATTATCGATCCACATACAAATTCATGTATATTTATTTAGATTTCATTTTGTTTGTCTTTTCTTTGAATCATATTAATTTTCAATTATTTTCAGTTGAGATATGATTTAGTGAATCAGTTTATTTAGAGTAAGTCAAGACAAATAGTTTACACATCAATGATATAAATGAGAACCAGAACTCTTGTAACACAATTTTAAATAGATTGATTGATTGATTGTTGGTTGCTTAACGTCCAGTGGCAAATATTTCATTCATATTCAGGACGGTAACAAGTTCACAATAAATGCAATAGGTCTTGTCATAATAGAGGCCGTTCGGGATGATAGTCGGGGAAATTTGGACTGCCACAGAAAAATGAGGGTATATTGGATAGGGACAGAAATTTTGCATTATAACAGGCGGTCTACGGGCCCTCAAAGAGTTGTTTAAAGGGTTCTTAACGTGCAAAGAACGTTGCACTCTCTTTACACGAGACATCGGATTTAACGTCCCCAATCCGACCGGACGTGACTGCGAACTTAATACATCCCGCACAGCCAAGCGGACGCCCCACTTCGGTAAGCGTTTTACTGCCAGTCGGGAGAATGCCAAGTGACCATATTTCTATTCCCCAGTCACCCTTGTGGGCTATGTTTTGCATAGATAAGGATACTGTAAGATTATGTATGACCATTCGTTTCATGTGTTTTGTCGTTTGATTTTGCCATTTGATTCGGGAAATTAACTCATCATAGACTTTCCGTTTTGAATTTTCCTCGGAGTTCAGTATTTTTGTTATTTCACTTTTTTCGTCGTTTAAAATAAAATAATCTTTAAGTGTTTGGTACTTGTTTTATCGATTAAAATTTGCATTACGGCTAAGAGTACTCAATTCAAACGCCAATCTTTTTATTAAAATGGTTCTTAATCATGACAGTTGACTATGATACTAACATCAATATACATATCAAATGTGTAATTGGCAGTAAAATAAGAAATGGTTGTTGCAGTTTAAACAGTACGTGGAATCCCGCTGAAGTATTTAGTTGATTTTTGACATGACGTCGCTCAAAATATATAATAAATGCGAGATTTTTTTTAGATGTATTAGTTGAATTTTGTCATGTTTATTTAGTTCTTTTATGTTAATACTCTCCAGCAACAAAAGCCACAACTTTCGAACAAAACAGATCCATCTAGACAGTTTTATTTTACAGCATTTCTTGATTTATAGCTTTATAAGCTTTAAATTGAAGAATAACTGCAATAAAATCATCTTGAAATTTGAATTGGTTGGTGACAAATAGTCAGAGACTTTTGTTTTGTTATTTGTCAACACGCAAAATATTTTACGAACCTGAGTTAGATTATGAAAATTTACAATGACACTTTTCAGATTCCGTGTATAAAAACCGTTTTTCCTCTTGCCTTATAGATGTTTTTTTCTTTATTTTATTCTATATGCTATAAACTAATTTTTTCAAGAAGAAGAAACAAAACCGTGTAATTATTTTTAATCCGGAAAACTTTCATACGTTGTACACACATGCTCCCAGCGCAGTGCACAGGAACTTAATATATGTGTCCTTTAATATTGAATGACGATCTGGAGAAATACTTGAAATTTTGAAAAGTCTCAATTAAAACATCATAGAAATAAATATAAGTGACAATACAATATTATAATCTATATGTCGATAATGACAAATCATAAGACCAAGAAAAAACATACAACTTGTCGTATAACTAAATCACAGTTGTCTTTCTTTTTCTAATAAAGAATCTAGTAACATCGTTGATGAAATAAATCAAGTGTATATGTTCCGTATCAAACTGCAAAAGAGATGTAAAAGGAAAAAGTGAAATGACAAACATACCAAACTCCAAGGATAATTCGATATTGAAAATACCTAATTAAATGGCAAAATCAAAAGCTAAAACACATCAAAAGAGTGGGAAACAACTGTCATTTTTCTGACTTTGTACAGGTCGTTTCTCATGTAGAAAAAGGTGGATTAAATCTGGTTTTATAGCTAGTTAAACATCTCTTTTATATGTCTGATGCAAATACATTCAATTATAAGAAAATTAGACAAAAGGATATTCCTTAAACTGTTTTAATTTCAATTTACTGTAAATTAAAGTCTCGGAATGACTAAGAATAATTTGCAGGACATTTACAAGTGCTTATCTTTTGTGATTTAGACAGTATTCAGTAATATAATCATATAAACATTTACCCTTATACTTTTTAACCATTCTCTTTTCTTGGCGTTGTACCAAATTAAGTTTGCATATTTTTTTTTTTGCAATATTTTATAGATTTGATTAAAAAATATACACATTTGGTTGAATGTAGTATTTCAACCCCTCTATAAAAGGATATTTTATGATAATATTCATCTATCTGGACATAAAAGAAAATGTGTTTCTTGTGTAGAAAAATACTGCAATCTGATTGATTAATTATCCCGGTGTAAATTGTTCACCCCTGGATAAATACAATTTTGCCAAAAAATAAAAAGTATAAGAAATTTGCAAAACTCAACACAAAATACAACGTCAAAAAGTCAAAAAAATGAAAAATATAAAAAATAAAAAATAAATAAATTTGATGCCAAAAATTTGTAAAAAAAGATATTTCCTGAATATACAAAAAATAAAGAAAGAAAAAGCATTTGACTATACGCAGAAACATCGTTGAAATCGCTGAGATTTTTTCATTAGCCTTTTTCAATTTTACTTCCCGGTTTAAAAATGAGTAAATAAATTCGTTATCTTAGATGCTCCCCAGGGTGTATGAATTTACAAAAACGGTGTAAAATTCTGTACACCCCTGATTACTTCAAGATAACTAATGATATTTCCCAACTAATTCTCGTAAGGTAGCTTTAAAAGAAATCTACGAGCCAAAAGCGAATTAACACTCTTAACTGTTCATTGCTACTTAACATAACACTTTAATTTCGAATTTCGAATTTTGCATTTCTTTTATATTATGGAAATGAGTTCTGCTAGGTGTTACATAAAAACCTTATACTTATTTACTTAACATGAAAATGATATAAAGCTAAACTTACCGAAACTTTTTTATAACTTTCGTTCCATCTGTGCGAATGGTTAAGGGGGCTCGGGGGTCTAAATCATTTTTTTTTTATAATATAGGATTTCTCTATATTTTTCTATAAATAAACTTTATCTCATTCTGAATAGAAAAATGAAAAAAAAATGGCATCACCGTTCATTTAAGCTCAAAATCTGCCTTCGAAAGGAGCATACATTTTTGTTAATGTCATTTTTTCTGTTTTTGTTTTCTGGAGAAATAGCCGTAATATCGAAATAAAAAAAAAAAAAAAAACTGAATTACAGACATCGCTTAAATTTTACAATTATTTAGTCTATGTACAGCTTATTCGAAAACAATAATAAAAGATATACGTCACCAATGAGTTAAAAAAGAGATTTCAATTTAAATGCCAAAAAATGGCATTTATGCACCAAAGGGAGATAATTTGGAGCTTTTTCAATGATAACTACATTTTAAAAGTCAGCTGGGGCCAACACGAATTGATTTTTTTGGAATAATTTTTGTACCATTTAATAAGGTAACAACTACTAAAGGTAATAAACAAAATTTGTAATGAACAATTAAAGTTTTTTAATTTTTTTCTGAAAATCTTATACCCGCGAGCCTCCTTAAGTCTATTTATTACAAATTTCAAAATATGTAGTTTATTAATAGATTTTAAATCTTGTACTTAAATTCAGTTATCACGGTGCGCTGTACCCTATATGTTTTGTTTGGTTATTGGTGAGTTTACTATACCATAATCTAATTGGTGAACCTTAAATCTGACGTAACAAGCCTTTTTCAATTGGGATCCAAGGAGGAAGGCAGGAGACAATTGAACTCAAATATAAAACCAAAAAATATTGTCAGGAAGTATTTAGAAATATTCAAACCTTTGAAATTATACTTGGTGGTTTTTACTAACGCATTAATGGTGTTTCGTCATAAAGTGACGTTAATATAATGAATTATTTTTGAAGGCTCTCACGTCAAGAGCAACGTTAACTGAAATATAGGAGCACATGGCGACCACATGGAAGAACAATGTCATTATTACATAATTTACAAATTTGTTTCTGGGGTGTTCCTTTATGTCTCCCCTTTTCTATTTCAAGTTCATGGGTACTGATTCTTAATTTGGATAACTCATTTATTGTTTTACATTTACTTTACAGTAAATACTTGTCAAGGCCAATGTTATTTTAAATAATCTATAGGTTCTTCATATATTTCCTTGCACCATGCCAGGTTTGTCAATATTGAATTGGTTAGGTCAAATTTCATCATGTTTAATTCGGATTTTATTTTAATGATAATTGTCTTCTATGCTATTGAGGATTATGTTCATAATTTAGCTTTCTTTTATGAAATATTTTGTATATCTAAGTTATGTTTCGTAAAAATCGTTGACAAATTATTTCAGGAACTATTTGGTTTAAAATCTAAATAGAAAACGAATAATAACAGTCCAAGTGTAAAACGTTGTGGAATTTCAAGGTTAGATAAGTATTCAGCATGTTTATAACCAGATTCAATGGTTCTTATAAATATTTGGCATAATCCGAAAGAGATGAGATGAACCATTTTACAGAATATAAGTACAATAGTAATAGTAAGATTTGCATGGCCCAGTACTTGTACGACTTAATCATTTGGAAAAAGGTGGAAATTGAACATCATTGTTCTTTTTGAAATTTTAGTTTTGGAATTTCTCAGATTAAACTTGCGTGTAAGGATCTTGTTAAGCTTCTTTAATCAGTTTTCTATATCATTTTAGTTTGTAAGAATTTAATTCAGCATCAAATTTTACAGTTCTTAATATCGTATTTATGGCATTTATAAAATATTTTGCTTTTGAGTGATCAAATTTCCCCCCCCCCCCCTAGGATATGTTTAAGCATCATTTAATCATTCAAATATGGGTAACATTGACTATCAAAGGATAAACAACATATCGGGTATGTCTGCATAATATCGTTTTGAACAAACAACCGGTCACAGCCTAAATAATAATAATTTGTTCTGCATATTTTTATTATAATATATGTTTAAATTTTTCTGTTCGTGTTGTAACTATTGCAATGAATTGATTTTGTGGGTGTCGATTTTTAAGATTCACTACTGAGCTAATTTTTAATAGGACATTGAAATGTGTATTTTAAAAAGGGGAATCAAGCCTGTGGCTGCAACACATTTAATAAGATAATATATAAATATATATTTTTTTATCTATATATATTTTTGTACTAAATTCCATGTTTATTTTTAGCAATCATGTCTGTTTAGCTGAGACAGTCAGCAAGAAAAAGCAAGCTACACCAATAACTGTCAGTAGCAGCCCTGCAAGAAAGTCAACCAAAGGCTACCACCTACATGTATATTTGTACCTGTACCAAAGTTAAACGGCAACTTCATCTGTAACAATTCGAGGGTACATGTATTGCCATTTACAACATTGGCCTTTATCAACCAACTGTTAAACACGCGTCTGGCGTATAAAATTATAATCCTGGTACCTTTGATAACTATATATTCGTCATATTTTTCACAAGTGAACAATGTAAATGTTTGATCATTTTCAATTTACTCTAAAAAACACTTTTATGTTTAATATGAAAAGTCATTAAAGATAGTTTAATGAATCTTTTTTCTATTGTCTAATGCTAACATGTTACAATCATTAAAACATATGTTTTCTACTTTTTTTATAATGTGAAGGCGTAAGAATAGATGATTGATTTCAAAGACTGCCTTTTTCAAATATTTTGTTAATTGGATTATATAACTCGCTTAACACTCTCGTAATTTTGACTGTGTTATAACTACTTCAAATTTTACACTTTGGGAAGGTTCGGTATAAATTTTGCTTCATATGAATACACAAAAGTGACAATGTTGACTTTGACACAAGCACTCGACATATGCAAAGAAATTAATTTCCCATGAATTAATACGATTTTATTGTTATCTGATATTGGCATATTTGGATAAAAAACGAGATTTCTACAATTCATAATTTGTGTGTATGTGAAGATGTAAACTGAATCTCGTGGATAATATTATATAAAACTGCATGTTTCTTCTGTTGTATACATTTTGCGGATTTTTATTGTACTTTAGGGTTTCTAACTCTGAATCTCTTTAATTGTTTTATTATGTCTTAATTTCTTAATTCGAAAGGAGCATTTAGAAATATATAACAACAGATCACTCAGTAAAAAAACATAAAGGTAACTGTTGATAATTTAGATGAAGCATTGCACTAGATAAAAAATATCACTGAATTTCAAAAAATGTCTTTGAATGAATATATGTAGTAGAGATAATCAAGTAACCGAATATACATCATACGTTGACATCGAAATAAGACTGTACTTTCTACTAAGTCGTATAAGAGAAAGTGGAAATATCAGTATGAAAGGTAAACATAACTATACATCATATCAACATCGATATAAACCTATACATTCTATAAATTGTAAAAACTAAATGTATAACGTATTCATCAGAAATATAACAGTTGTCTTTCTTCATCTGAAAGATTGTCTCATACATTTTTCAATAGTATGTAATTTATGATGTATAATTTAACTTTAGATATTTCTATGCGAATTCTCCTTTAAGAAATGCATATGAAGAATATAGAAAAGAGTAAATATATATTCCTATATTATCTTTGATCTAATTCACTGAAAATTAAATTCTGGGGATCAAATCCGAACTATTTGCCGTTTCAGAATGTATCCTGGGTAATATTTCCAAAAGAGTGATTGGTTTAAAACGTTCAAAATAAAGGCAACAGTAGTATACCGCTGTTAAAAACTCGTAAATCGATGGACAAAAAACAAAATCGGGGTAACAAACTAAAACTGAGGGAAACGCATTAAATACAAGAGGAGAACATCGACACAACATTAAAATGTAACACACACTAAACAATGAAAATTCAACAAATTATGTAACTTTTTTTTTTCATTTTGGTGTAAGAACAATAAGAAGACCCGTAGTCCTCTAGATTATGAAACGGTGAGTTCTGCCTTTACGGTATTAATAGTGAGGTTACCGCTGATCAATCGATGTGGTCTTGGATATACAGATTCCATAACTGCAACAAGTGTGCTACGATATTTCTCCACTCGAGAGAGTTAAATTTTAACATTTAAAGCGCGAGGCTTTCCGAGCTTTTTAAATCATTAAAATATAACTGTTGACTGTGGAGAAATATCGTAATACACGAGTTATAGTGGTTTCTCTAATAATTTGTAGCCCTCCTTTTCAAAGATTTGAAGAAATATGTGTACTTTTGATATGACTTCATGAAGCATAGTCGCCCTTTTTATGACGTCACAATAAGGAAAATTAAAAAAAAAAAAAAAAAAAATTAACGTCACAATAAATTTTTGACCACTCATTTGCCGAGAACACAGTTTTCATTAGTGAGGAGAAATAATTTTTCACACCGATCAAGAAATGTGAAAATAGCGCAAAAAAATTAGAGAAATGGCCGTTCACCCCTGCTGTAACATATAATTTTTAGTAATTATTTTCATAATATCTTTTTTTTTTTTTAATTTAAAATTCTTGACTCTTTACATCTATTCGGTTTAACACTCAGGCTATGAAAGTTGCCAAATCCAATTCAATTTATTTGACTAAAATATTGTTTAAACTAAACTAACACTCATGAATTAAATTCCTGATTATTTCGGTCCATTTTTAAAATCTATTTTTGTTTAATATAAAATAATTTATAACAAACTTGAGAATGGAAACGGCGAATGTTTAAAATACAAAATGTACAAAATATGGAGAAACATCTGCTAATCTATGCAGATTTTAACTTGTATTTTTACATGTTTGTTGTAATTGTTTTTCACATATGCTGATTTATATATATACATGCATTAACCAATTTATTTTTTCTCAAGTATTTTTATGCATGTGTAAAAATAATCTCATTGATTTTAAAACTTTTTCTTTTTGAAAGAGATGTTCACCCAATCAGAATAAGACACTCGTCAGAGTATAGAAAGAACATATTAAATTCATTGTTTTCTCTCAAGTATAAAAAGGAGAAATTTGCGAATTGTATAGTACAACTGTACAAGAAACTCGCCAAACAAAAACGTTGTGATATTGAATAGTGACGATTTAAGCTCTTCAAACTTTACAATTTCATCATGCTTCTGAGGACAGCAATTGTTTTGTTGTTTTCTGTTCTTGTCTGTTATAAACAAGGTAAATACTGTTTTTTTGTAGAAATTATTTTATTTGTAGAGGACAAAATGTGTTCCTTTCTTGTAAGTAATGAATAGATGAAAAGCTTTAGCAGGTGATGTTACCAGAAACATTGGAATGCGTTCGTTTGTAAAATTTGATGAGCTGAGAGTTAATGACTTTACTCTAGAGATTCATTGAAACTGATAAGCTTTTTAGCAGTAAGTTAATTCAAATGTAAAAAAGCTGTTCAAATTGTTAACTTACACACGGAAGTGTTTAAAAAGAGTATACCTAAGATATACTTTATAGTTTGTTTATTACAATTTGATAAAAGCAATACTAATTGAAATCCAGATTGTGGCTATGTATGCCACCTATGTCGTGTTGTTTTCGGGTAACATTATCAAAAATATAAGCTCTTTAAAGTAAATGAAAGCGAGAGTTGAGTATAAAAAGGAACAATTTGGAGCGGTCAGAGTTGGCGGAAAATAAAACAACGAACATTATTCAAGTCTTTTGAATGCCTGCACCAAGTTAGAGATGAGACAGTTAATTTTCTCTCGTTTCCGTCGATTTCCCCTTTTTGACCACAAATCTATGAAATTATCTATATCTAAACATGGTAATTATTTTAAAAGTTTTAACATTTTGTAAGATTTCACAGAAAGTGATTGGTTTCTAGCGAGGATGTTATAAATGTAGCAAACTGACAGTTTTGCAATTGGTACTGATAAAAATCATCACCAAGACACTATTTAAGTTGACATGTTTTACATAATTGTTTTTTTTTTTTAAGTGAACTGTATGTGTTCATGGCCATGTAATTGGCAAGAGCGAACATTCTACAATGAAGCAGCCGATGTAGACCTTCTTGTTCCAAATGCATACCAATTAAAAATCGCACCTGCCACTGTTATAGAATGTTTGATAAGAGAAGGACCGTTCATTGTTAACAGGTAAGTGAAAAGCTTTTTCCAGTCGCGTTCATCTTTGTAAAAATCTAATTTCTATTTTATCGAGAAAAAAAAACCCGACTTTAATTGACTTGTATGATAATTTTAAACCAAAATAAATAACAAAACAATTCATTTAGAAAAAAAGTTGCACAGTAAATACACGGATATTGTAATTGATGATACATCATGGTTTTCTTTTTTCAGACGAGGTGCCAATAAAGACTTTTATAGATGTATAAAAATTAACGACGTGTGTAAGAACAGCTTTGTGGTGATAGAAACACCTCTAAGTAAGTTCAATTATCTAAAATGTAGTAAAGAAAAGAGAAATACAGAAACGATGTAGATATAAAGGGAAATATATTATAATAGATTTATTGTTTGGTGCTCAATTGCTGGTATCTGTTTTATGAAAATATCAGTTTCATTTGTCTGATTGTAATTGTATGTTATACTTTGAATTCTCTTACAATGCAGTGTGTCAGGTAACCCTTGGTTTCATCTTGTTTTGTATGGTTCTTTCTAAAGGAATAAATATTACATTAAATGATTATTTCTCGGTTTGTATTTTAGTAAATTTATTAGATTGTTTGATCTGTGTTCAAACATAATAAAAATTTGGCATCAAAATTATTTCGAAAAATAAAAATCAGAAATGTGTCAATCATTCTTTTTTCTCCTTTCGTATTAACATAAAAAGAAACCTTCAAATCTTCTGTGGTTTACTTGATACATAATGTTCAAAAAACCATTATAAAGAACGATATATAAACCGGTTTCAAGATATTAAACTAACTATCTTTTAAAAGTATTATCAACAGTTCTTTCTACAGTAACAAATTAACAGCAGAGATATTCTAATGTTTAATATTCAACATGAGGTGTCAATCAGATTTGGAGTCTTAAGATTCTAAAGATATAATGCAAAACCTTCAACCACGACCTTTTAAGTAATGCCAATGATTTTTCTACACTTTACAATAGAATACCTCCTACTCAATTGAAAAATGGAAAACAACGTCTCATTAAACGGGTAACAGCCTTTCTGTTCCATTACATCTACACAAATCGGAATCGTAGATACATATTCTTGCTTTAGGTCATGCGAAATCTTTCTTTGTAAATAATCGCGCTAATCATAGAAAAAAAGATATTCCGTTAATGGTAATTATAATCAAAATGATGGTTTGTTTCGACAGCATATTTGTTGAGTTTGGTGACAGAGAGTCAGTTTTTGTTTTTCAACTGTGTACTCCTATTGCCAACTTAATTTTGTTGTCATTTGAAGCAGAACTCGTACAAAGCCTTTACAAAGACAAAAATACATCTTTTAAAGAACTATAATGTCCATTCCACATAAATCGCTGATGTTTTGTCAATCAATAACCACATATGTGTGGGTGCTTGCATCTCATATTTCAAAGAAGTGTCTTAATTTCTACATAACGCTCGTGTAGGTTCACACTGTACGAATTGCATCACCCTTACACAAAAACTGCTTAGACTTGGTTGTTAAAAAAAAGACAAAATCATATTTCAGAGTCTTTTCATGTCCCTTTTGTATATATTGATGATCTTCTGTTAACCAATCTTTACATTTCAGTGGGTACTTGCATCTCAGTTATCTCAGTCATTAATTACTCTCGTGCATTTTCACTTTTCGAACTTCATCAACGGGCATGTGATCCCTACAAAAAAATCTACTCCAACTGAGTCATAAGGTTATACGATTTAAATCGACGCTACATAAGTTTACGGTCATGATCACACATCGGTTAACCGATACAATGTTTCTATGTCTCCACTCAAAAGCGATATGTTTTCATTGTTTGGTATTATCTTTAGATACCAGAACAGTCGTATGATCTGTAAAATTACTGACTGTGTCCTATTACCTGTTGTGAAAGTTTGTTTGAGTGATAACCTTCACGGTGGGTCATACATGCACAGCAGGAGACGTTTATCCTGTCGACGCTTCCGATTTCGATCCTATTTGAACTTATGTGAATCTCTCAGTTTGTGTTTGTTAGCTTTATTTGTCGTCCCTGTCGATTTATGAATTTCGAAAATCGATTATCAGCAATATTTTTAAGAATACTCTAGCCAGCCCGTTAAACTTCATTTGATTTTTAAACATATTGTTTTGTTATATTAAATATTTCGTATTCCAAATAATTACCAAATTAAATTTTATGGTGGTTTATTTTGTATCACAGTCAGACAGGATTTTCCTCCAAATTTGTGCGACATCTGTACTCCTGGAAATCTTACCAGCAAGCCACAAGTATGGGTCGGTAAGTACACTTTACATGTTATAGTAAAACAAATATTGGATCGCATTGTTAGGTCTCTAGTCTGTAGTCAAACGTTTTACAGGTACGACTGCAGACCAACATGGCACGAATACAGCCATTGACATAACATGATTTTACCAACTCCCTCGACACGATTATAATCGATAATTTTCAAATTACAAGTTTTCATTTAAACCCGCCTAGAATCGAACTCACTACCACCTGCTCTCTACTTTTGAAACTTTACCGACACATTTCGATATAATAAATTTCAACACCACATGCAAATGTAACTGTAATATTAAGAGATATTTCCATCAATATTTATCAAGAAAAAACAAAATTAACCTATATTAAAAAGAAGATGTGGTATGATTGCCATTGACACAACCGTCCAGAAGAGACCAAAATGACACAGAAATTAACACCAATAGGTCAACGTACGGCCTTCAACATGGAGCAAAGCCCCTACCGAATAGTCAGTTTTAAAAGGCCCCGAAATTACAATGTAAAGCAATTATGATGACCTAAAGTTGCTTTAATCTACGTCATTTAGACTGTGATCGAAAGTGGTCTCATTGGCAATTATATCACAGTTCCTTGTTTGTTTATAGCTTACTCAAAAACTTTATACACAAATATAACAATATCATTTTCAACACATTGTTTATATTGTAGAGCAATTATGCATAATAATGAACATTGTGTTTTCTCTCCCTATTAAACTAATCATAGATTTTCTTTTGAACAGAGAATCGACGTTCCTATTTTAATTATTGTTTCAGCAAAAGAGAACACTTGTGAGTATGGTTCCGTACACTTAAGGTTTTTTTTTCATGAATAATTACTACAGAATTCCAGAAGTTATCTAAGTATTGATAAAGATTTTCTTAACAATGTACACGTCTTGAAAATAATCTGTATATTGTGCATTTTGTTTTATATTAAGTACAAATCAATAATAAGTCAATAAATAACATCGTTGTATGATAAAAAAAAAACCAAAACCCTTAGACATTGCGTCAATAAAAGTGACCGTGTCGTGTCGTTCTATTTTTATAAATTTTGTAAAGTATTTTTTAAAATTTTTCCCCCTTTGAAAAAAACCATCAAGGTGTAGCATAAATTTAAAAACAACTTTTGCTATTATTTGTTTTGTTAGATCTAGGATGCGATGTACCAAAGAACTGTCCTGTACAACGTCGTACAGACATTCAATGTAATGGATGTGAAGAGAACCAACCAAATGATGATATAGCCTGCAGCACTTGTAAAAAGGAGGAAAGAAAAAAGTGGGAATATCAAAGGACATATTCCGGAGAGAAGAAGAAATCAACCTACGGTTCATATTCCGGGGAGAAGAAGAAATCAACCTATGGTTCACATTATATACGTTCTTTCAGAGGCTAAACGTAAAAGGAAAAATATGCTGAACCACTGTCATGTTTCAATAGAAAAAGCAAAATATTGAAAATAAATATCAGCAAATATTCTTTAGTTATCCTTATAATATAGACAACTTTCGATTTCGTGCAATTTCCATTGAAATTTCCCATGCTTATGTTCTAACGTTATAAATGACCTCGTGTATGTCAATTGACACCGCGTCTACCGGTGTAATGATACTTTGCTATTGGGAATTGATTTCACTTTTACTATGCATAGGCTTTACTCTTTTTGAATTTGGAATTATGCCTAAAAGGAGGCAAAACTGTTTTTGAACAATAAAATCTTTGCTTTACAATCCAAATATTGCAGTAGATAGACGTTTAATCGTTCGTATCATCTAGTATAGGTTAATTTTCAATAAACAATGACATTCAAATGGGAACCAATTGTGCCCCTCTTGTTTCTTTATTATTATGAGACTAATTTCATACAGAAACATCTCATGTTTAACGCATCTATCACATCGAACTAAAGATAAATGATACAACATATACTGTTAAATCTTCTTCATAACTTGATTTATATAGAAAAATTGATAATGAGGGTCGGTTGAAAACAAAACTTTACGACAAAAGAGATGATTTCAGCTTTCCAATTGTGACCTTTCCTTTTCTACGTTACAATATTGCATACATAGTATATATATTCTCTAGATTATACGATATTTCTGGGCTTGTTTTCCTATTATAATGTCCTTTATATAGGATTAATGCTCACAATGAAGCTATCAAAATAATAGTTCCAGATAATGATGTTGAAATCGTAAATTTTAAGGGCACCATTGCGAGTGGGTTAAGCGTTATGGAATATTAGTTTCCAGATAATAGCGAACATGTTCATAGTGTCGTAACTATAATCCCGTCCCTTTTTTCACAAATGTGGCCACATAATTAAACTTATAACCGGGTTTTTACTAATATGAGC
This sequence comes from Mytilus edulis, assembly GCF_963676685.1. Taxonomy (NCBI): domain Eukaryota; kingdom Metazoa; phylum Mollusca; class Bivalvia; order Mytilida; family Mytilidae; genus Mytilus; species Mytilus edulis. The sequence continues at coordinate 45,056,129 of NC_092345.1, forward strand.
AACTTGACGGATGCCACATGTGAAACCGAATCTCTTGGCCCTATCAGGCTACTTGAGATCACCCCAGCTGTTGGTGAGCTTCGTGTTGCTTAGTCTTTAGTGTTCAGTGTTGTGTGTTGTACAATTGTTTGTCTTTTTGTCTTATTCTATTTTAGCTATGACATTGTCAGTTTATTTTAGACTATAAGAACGAATGTCCCTCTGGTATATTTCACCTTTTTCTCATAGTTCCATTGATCAATGTTTTGACTCTTTTGTCGGCCTTTGACGTATTACAAGGATCATGTTTCGATTGACCTTTAGCAGGACCGTTCAGACTTAAAATAAGAGACAACAATAGAGGGATAAACATCTTTGCTATATCGCGGCGAGAGCTGTTTCGTATATTTCATGGAAAAATGATAATCATGTGATGCACAAATATTTGAAAGTAAATAGAAGTTTTTTGTCGATAGCCAAAATTGTTCGAAAAACATTCAAAAATTTATCAAACACTGTGTTAAATTCACTGTCATGTATATATGCACTATACAATTATATTGAATCCTTGGAATCCACGAAAGGTTATGTTAAAAAAAAGGTTAAGTTTTGGTTGATGATTTAAGCAGTTTCTCACGGGTTTATTGATGTGACAATTAGTCCGATGCACCCAAAAACGTTACACAATAACTCCTTTTATTCCGTTTGTGAGTTTTTAATAATCATCAGAAAAATAAGTTTTTTTCTTATTATATGTGCATAAAAGATAATGGTTAAAAACCGACGAAACCGCAATTACCAAAGGACATGCTTAACAGAAAGACATTCAGATGTATAACAAACAGTCTACAACAATATCTTCTTATGATGGTTTCTGCCTTTCGGATCTATAATAGTTGCTTATAATCCTCGTTTTTGCAGGGTTTGTGCTGCCAAGTGTTTTGTTTTCTGTGTTGTGTTTTATACTATTGTTGCCTTTTTGTCAATTTTCCGTTTTTGCCATGGCATTGTCTTTATTTGTTTTTACCAGAATTTGAATGTGAAATTTAATAAAACAGCGCCCAAAAGCCGCAAAATTTTTATAAGCCGTTTGGTGGTCAACAAATAAACAGTATCAAGAAAAGTTGGTTGCGATGCAACATGTCAGCATATCATTGTTCCGAAGTACTGGTGACAATGGCAGATCTGCAGTCAACCATGGATTTTCAAAATGATAAAACTTGGACAAACTAACGAGATTCTTCACTTGGGAAGGAGATATGACCATGTGAGAAGGTTAAACTATTTTTTAGCACAATCTTAGACTGAACCCAAGACCTTTTAAGATACCATTAAGGTTATAAGATTGGATTGAATGTCATAGTAAAATATATATAAAACCGAGTTCAGACTAAATTATTGATGAAAAACAGATGTCATTGAACGTAAATTATTCAATCTAGAATTAATATTTTACAAAATTATATGCCTGACATGATTTTAAACTATGTATTGAGGTTGTAGTTTATTGTATGAGGTAAATTTAACTGTTTTACTTATGAGCCATCAGATAAATCCCTGGGTGAACTGTATACATGATTGGTTTTTTTTCAGGAATAATAAGTGAACATGTAGGATCTTTTTAAATTTGAAACTAACAATATTAGAATCCTTGATTTCTTGACATATTTGTTACGTTTAAAGAACTTGTGTTTCTCCATACGTCGGCATTCTCAAGGGAACCATCTGTGCCTCTCGTATAACCGACATGTATCTTTATTCATACGAAGTTGACTTCATACAGGAAAGTAATTGGAATGAAAGAATAGAAGTTAGCAGTATCCTTTAACCTTAATTTCCACTATAAAGATGATATTCTTACTAAATAAAATTAAGTTTGGTGACTATGTATGCATTAGTACTATTGTCATTGGCCTAATAATATCAAACTATGAAATTTACTAAAAGCTTCTAGTAAGTCTCTCACGATCAAATTATGTAATTATGTAAAAGCTGCATGGAATATTCGATCTCATATAGTCTCATAACTTAATTTATATGTCATTGTATTTTACTATTGTTCTCTGTTGTCTATTCATGTTTTATATTATGTAATATATGTTCTTAATTTTGCCAAAGCATGTCTATGCTTTGCAATAAAGATTCATTCATTCATTCATTCATTAATAACCGCGAACCTGAGATAAAGGATACAACCGATAAGTTAAGTCTGTCTCATATCTTGAATTCCATCTAGAAACTGACAATACAGGTCGGTTGAAAACAAAACTTTACGATACTATTAGTTGCACAGTGTACAATTGTCTGATACGAGAATTTATCGGGTCAATAAAATTCATATCGGGTGAGGCGAAGCCAAATACCAGCCAATCAAATTGCGAGAAATTACTCTAAATTAGAATACAAAATAATGCCAGCTTCCCAATTGTGAACTTTTTATTTCTATGTATTAACATTTCAGCAGCTAACATGAACTGACATGAGCAAAATGAAGGGTGCAACATATAGAGCAGGATCAGCTTACCCTACCAGAGCACCTTATATTATCCCCCCTTTTTGATGGGGTTCATGTTGCTTAGTCTATATTTTCTTTTTGTGTTGTGTGTACTGTTGTTAGCCTGTTATTTTTGTCTTTTTAGCCATTGCGTTGTCAGTTTATTATCGACTTTTGAGTTTGAATACAACTTCGGTATCTTTCGACTATCTTTAAAGTGTAATGCTTATATTTTCCACAAAGACATCCCTTTTCTATTTTGAGTCACAATAAAGGAAAATGGGGATCTCGTTGTAGCATGCTAACTATGAGTGCGGGAGGTCGTTAGTCAGATCTCCGATCAGGTCAATCGAAAGACTTGAAAATTGGGATTTGGTGCTTCTCCGTTCAGAACGCAGCATTAAAGAGTAAAAGAAAGACTTGACGGTTCGAAATTAGAACAAAGAGCGCGGGAAGGGTGACAATTGACAATTACGTTACAATTTGACTCAGATTTGTACAAGCAAGGCTTATATCAAAACATGCGTTAAATTTGCTGCTTGTCATTTGGTCTAAAAAAAGGCTTTGGATTGCTAGTATTAAGTTCTTGTTCTAGTATAAATGTTCTAAATGAAAAAGAAAAAAATACCACCATGTTTTGAAATAAAACGAAAGGGTAAAACGCAATAAATGTCTCAATCATATTAAATAAACAATAAAAAAAATAGTGGATCTTCAGATTTATTTAAGCTATTAACCTAGTAAGAGAAGACGGTTCAAAAATCCAGATAAAAACATGTTGACATTAATATGTTATTTTGAATAAAAAGAAATTATCTAATTAAGAGATGTTCATATATAAAAATTAATCTACAAATCATTTACTCAGGATTTCAGATTTTTTTTTGTATTAATGATGATCCTCCCAATCTTTTGCATATTTGTTTATTTTATGAAAGAGAAAAACTTTCAAGAGTAAAACGAATCAATAAATGTAGATCCTCGAACAATTCAAGATCACCTAAATTGTCAGTCAGCTATTTTTAAGAACTTAGTATTTGTTTTAATACACTTTAAAAAAATCTTTTTTGTGATAGAGCAGGTGCGATTTTTTGAATGAATTTGAATATTATTGTCTAAAGAAATGCACTACGAAATAACTGTGTTCTTGTGTCATTTTCCTGTTACTGTTTGGAAATCGGTATTCTTATTTTAAATTCGAATTTTAATTGATATCATAGTTAAGTCCTATCTCGTTTTCTTTCGTAAAGGTAATTAACTTCCACAATGATAATTTTTAGATCTGGCTTTTATTCATGAAAAAGAGATGCGAATGAGTCCAAATGGTCAGTTTTTGATATTGTGTTTTGTAACCAAACTGTCATCTATTGGTCGTATTTGGTATCTTCGTTTCTTTCTTTTTTGGTCCTGTTTGATATTTGGTAAATTGTATAAGCATTAGTATATTTAAACGCAAAATTAAAATGCAAAGATGATAATCCTCTCAACACTTGAATGTAATTGTATTCATGTATCCTTCATGATTGAATAATGAGTACATGTATAGACCTTAAAAGGATTTTTTGGGGTTAAACTGACCCTTACCTTCTTTTCCAATCACAAAATGAAGCCCTAAACGAGTGAATCAAAGGAAAAATATCAATATTTGTCCACTTTTGCACTTTATAAAAGATCCAGCAGTTTGCATTTATAAATTCAAATATTGAACGATTATAACCGAATGTTGCCGACATGCTGATCTTTTATTTGTTAACTACTTTACACAAGTTCACTGTATGGTTTGATTTTTTGTGGAACAAAAGTATATGTTGAAGGGAAAAGGAAGATCCCAGAATTGCAACTATGAAAAAAAAAGCAGATAAAGAACAGATCACAAATCTGGCAAACGAAAAAAAAAAAAAAAATATGAGAAATATTAAACTGGAAACAAATCTTGCACAACAAATCAAATTATAATCCGGTGAAGAGTTGTGTGCTTAGAAACTACAATAAACCCCCACTTTTGTAACTACGTGTGCTCTTCCGGTCTTGTTGATCAACGAATGTATTCAAACTCTCAATCCATTCCTTGTCGCCTCTGAGGGTGATTTTATCAACATCAACAAAATCAGTTTTGATATTAGATATTAGCTTCGTTTTGTTTTATTTACTAAATCGGCATTCCAATCTCATTTAATTACTTTTTTTAAATTAACATGTATAATTATGTAACAAATAAATGAATATATCAACTGATTTGATTGTTCAATGCATATTTCACATGTAATATATGAAATATGATATTCGTAAGGTATCAACACACGTTATAATATAATTTTGCAGATATATATACGTCAAACACGCGAAGCAATGAATTTGGTTGTTAAATTTGATAGATACTTTTTGTGCTTCTTTGATAAATATTTATTTGTTTTGAGACTGTGACACAGTAATGACTGCTGTACCCCTATTTTCACAATTTTACCTACAATGTCTGTTTTGTTCACGCATCGCTGTAAATATAATGGAATTTGATGCGACCATCATACAAGTGAGAGGTATCGCGCTATAAAACCAGGTTCAATCCACCATTGTCTACAATTGAAAATACATGTACCAAGTCAGGAAAATGAAAGTTGTTGTCCACTCGTTTAATGTGTTTTATCATTTGACTTTGACATTTGATTAGGGACTTTCCGTTTTGAATTTTTATCCGAGGTCAGTTTTTTTGTGATTTTAATTTTTATTGGTTTATTAATTCATGAATTTTTATTTGTCTCATTTTCTTTAGCCAGATTTGTTTGCGTGAAATTTGTAAGTAATTTCCTAATTTTCTACTGCATTAAATGAGCAAATGCTGTAACTTTTTCTATTAGTAGTTTTCATATATGTTTTATGAACTACTATCTGACGTTTTATCAATTTATTATGTAAAGATGTGATCTGATGTAGATACTGTTTGAAATTTCAAGAAAGGAACAGAGTGCAATTACATTATTGGAATTCTTGAGGACTTTTGCTTTGAAGAAATAAATATTTGAGCTCTAAGTCGTCATAAAACGTTTAGCACTTACAAATATTGATGTCGTATATCTTTTCAAATACAAATTGGATTATTAAAAGGATTGATTTGGTGCATTTCTGACACTGAAATTTAAACTTTATCTCAATTAAATCGATTTGCGGAGCTTTTTTTATTTTTTTACCCTAGACCCTATAATTAGGCCTTGTATCCTAACATTCAATGTTTAAGCATAAACACTTATCTCTTTAGTTATTTACACGAAAAACAGTTATAGAAAATATTTATGTATTTTAAGATGCTGAAATAGAGTGACATTTTACATCATGTTAAGGAAGTGTAATATTATAATTCACGAATAAACAAATATGTCATGCACATGTGTCGCAAGCAAACTAAATACAAATATATTGATAAACGTATATAGTGAGTTGCATTGTACTTAGTCAGACAAGGTCATGCGTCTCAAAACTGGTTATGACGTCTATATACTAAACTCAAGCGTTGAGTATTGATTGATAGTTGTATAAGGGTGAACATAATTTATTGATTAGTTGTAATTGGCTTTGAACTAGCTTTGTGTCTATGAGTTTTTTTTAATTTTTATAGTTGTTGTTGTGCTTTGTACCAAGCTTTTGAGACTAAACTGAAGCCAAATTTATTTAATTTTTTACAGTTTGTTCTTTTGTTGTGCTAATAAACCATTATTCAAGGTTAGGAGAGGGTTGGGCGCTCACAAACACGCTACCCCAATTCTGTCCCAAGTCAGGAGTCTTTCGTTCAGGTTTTGTTATTGGTTCATGTACGTCATAATTATTTTTCCAAAAATTATTTTGTGATAAACTATATCGTTAGTTTCGGACTTTGCGGTATGAGTTTTTCTCTTTTTCTTGGAGACATTGTTGCCTATAATTGTTTAAATCCATTTCATTTGAACTCAAATGGGTAATTTTCTCATTCGCAATTATATCACATCTCTGTTTTTCATCTATCAAAGTTTTGAAATTAAATTAATAATGATATATCTTCAGAATTATTTTGAAAATATCGTTATTTGTTCATACAGTATTTACAATTGTATTAGACTAGTTAACATAATTAGTCCAACTTTGGTTCATAAAAGTAAAATAAAAAAAATACCGAGCTCCAAATTAAATTCAAAGTCCCTTACTAAAGGCAAAATCAAAAGTTTTTTTAACACATCAAACGAATGGAAAACAACACACATATTCCTGACCTGGTACAGGTATATTTTTATGTAGAAAATGGGGAATTACACCTGTTTTTTTTTAAGCTGGTTTGTCTTTTTGTTGTTGGGATATATAATTACCCAGCCACGTTCATTGTGTTTTTGTTAGATGTATTTCTATTTGTATCAATCTGATAAATTACGCCTTTTTCAACTGAATTTTATAGTTCGTTCTGTTGTACTTTAACACCACTGTCCCAGGTTACGGGGGGTTGGGGGGTTGGGGGGTTGGGTTGGATCAAGCTAACCTGTTTAACCCTCCACACTCTGTTTGTATGTTTCTGTCCCAAGTCAGGAGGCTGTAATTAATTGGTTGTCGTTTGTTGATGTGATTTATATTTGTTTTTCGTTCATTTTTTGTACATAAATTAGGTTATTAGTTTTTTCGTTTCATTTTTTTACATTTATCAATTCGGGGCCTTTTATAGCTTACTATGCGGTATTGGCTATGATCATTGTTGAAGGCCGTACAGTGACCTGTAGTTGTTAATTTCTGTGTCATGTTGGTATCTTGTGGAAAGTTGTCTCATTGGCAATCATACCACATCTTCTTTTTTTTTTTTTTAATAAAAACCTATTATTTGTATGACAGTCGCACTAAAAATGAATGACTTACGTAAATACAAATATATTCACAGAATTTTTCAATACACTGTAATTCATGTTTATTCTTTAGTTTTTTAGGTTGTGTCATGTGTACTATTGTTTTTCTGTTTGTCTTTTTCATTTTTTGTCAGTTTGTTTTAGATTTATGAGTTTGAATGTCCCTTTGGTATCTTTCGTCCCTCTTTTCTTCTCTTTCATAACAGTACAGGAATAACTCATCTATTACAGGGGAATGATTTATGCCTATAGAAATACCTACAGCCTGCCAATAAACCTTATTGCTGAAACGTACATAAATTGATGCAAATAAAATTCAAGTTACTGCATCTAGACTACTAACCTGTTTCTTTAAAGAAAAAAAAAACACTTTGAATGAGTGGCAGCAGATTAAATCAACAATCTGCGATTATATATCTGTAATGTCTTGTTTCATAAATTAAAATATTGAGCAACTCTACGGCAAATATATCCATAATTGGTTTTTTAAAGCTCAATAATTAGATTATACTTGTTATCTAAGTATTAACTTATACAAGGGCGAATGTATACTTGATATTCTATCAAACGAAAGTCAATGTGGAAGGAAAATGAAGAAACAAAGGGGACAAGTAGAAACCACTAGTCGGGGAATGACAAACTACATACACATCACAAGAATAAAGCAAAAAAACCAGTGGTGATACGGATTTTACAATGTTTTATACGCTTTATCATATATTTCAACAGGAGAGTTATATGAACTGCTTTCTAATCTCTAATTTGTCTTATTTTAACAGCTTAAAAAACATTGATCAATTACTTACCCAAAGCACCTGGGTTACCTAACAATTTGCGTGCTGTTGTTTTAAAAATAGTTTGTTTATTGTATTTTTTTGTGTGTTTTGTATGGTACTTCATTGAGTTCTTTTTTATAGTTGGATTTCGTGTCGAAAAAATATGAAAACTCGACATGTGTGACGTCACATACTTAACAATGACGTCATTTAATAAATTGCGTCACGCCCGAATGACCATTCATTGAGGACCCGTGTTGAGAAAATATATTTGTTGAGAAGCTTGCATAAACTAAAACGGACTTTATTATGTAAAAATGAAGAACAAAATGAGTAGGGGTGTGATAAAGGGTGCACATCAAAGTTGCGCGATATAGATAAGACAAAAGGTTATTTATCAAATATTCAAAACTACTGTATTTATTACTTTTTTTTTCATTTATAAGAATAACCAATATAAATAATAAAGACATAACTAAGTAGCAAATTTAAACAGCTTATGACTTTGGATAATTTGTTTAAAGGTCTAACCGAAGTCTTAGAAAAATAATTGAACAGTTCGTATTTTTCCCAAAATCGAAACAAATGCCGATTTAACATTCTGACGCTCTTTTTAAATACAATAACTGGTTCCTCGAAATCATTATTCTTAAGCGGTTATAATTATTCCGAAGGTGTGAATCTGATTGTGTTGGTCATTTTTTGTCAAAATCATAAATTAACTGTTAACAAAACTTTGAAGTTTTGAAACACTAAGGCTTTTTTACAGATTACCTTAGCTTATTTGGCCGAACTTTAAGGAGTTTTGGGTCCTCAACTTTGTTCTTTGTTTGGCCTTTTTAACTTTTTTTTATTCGAGCGTCACTGATGAATCTTTCGTAGACGAAATACGCGTCTGGCACCTTAAAAAATACACTAGAAAACGTGTTCATAGAAGAACATTTTATTACATTCATATCTGCAATGTCAATTTGTACCCAATAACCGTAAAACAAATGCTGATGAAAGTCGATATTTTTATACTTATGATCAGAAACTTTAATATTCAACAATTTGTTAATTTAAAATATTGTCAAACACTTGTTACAGAAAAAATAAAAACAACTATTTCTGAACATTATCACGAATCAACATAATGTTATGTTTATTTTTATTGTAACATTATCGATTAAACAATTAACTGAAATGCACTTACAACAATTTTCCTTTGTAACTATCAGAAGGTTTTGACTTGAATATTTTTTTTAATTTTTTTTTCAAATATACGAAAATTTTATTTTCATTTTTGCTTTTAATAAAATTTCCTTACGTTTCGTTTACATATTCACGTTTATATGTCGATCTCAGTTCGGTAACCATGTAAACATACACATTTGCCATTTGAATTCGCTCCCTAGCTGTATTTCTGAACGTGATATATACAATTTCATGTAAAAAAAAAACCAAGAATAATTTTAATGTTTTGCATGACGCATCCTGTTTTGCAGCTTGCAAGGTATTTAAGACAAATGCATATATTTTCTTAATATAATATGAGTGCCAATGAAAACGCAACACTTTGTTTAAAAAAAAACCATATTCAAATGCAATGCGTTCGTGCAACACAACGCCACATTTCACTAATTCACAGTCTCAAAAACGAATGTGTCTGCTGCGTGCTGCCACGCAATCTCTACAATGACGTGGTAGTGACCTGACCAGACGTCGGACACGGTGTTGTAGAATGTTTGTCCATTCTTCCCGCAATGTAGAAATTAACGCACCGTAACTGGTAGTGGCTGTCGTCGTCTTACGGCTTGTCCAATTTGATTCCATAATTGTTCAATTGGATTCAAATCCGGCAAAAAGGCTGACCATGTAATGTCTGAACATGGTTGTTATTGATGAACTCAGTTGTGAGTCTAGCGGAGTGTGCTCGAGCGTTATCTTGTTGAAAAACATTAACATCTTGATGCCTAGCCATAGAATAATCGATGTAGCGTTGGGCGTTTAAATGTCTATTGATAGTGGTGAGTGGAGTTTTATGGTTAACGATATTCCTCCCCATACCATGACACAACCACCACTCCAACGATCTGTGTCTTGGATATATGAATATGCATAGCGTTCTCATCGTCGTCTCTACACACGAGTTCGTCCATCACTACGGCGAAGATGGGTTCTTGATTCGTCCGTCCGTAAGACATTTGTCCATTGCATGTGTAACCATCCCTGACGCAGTTGTGTCCATCTAAAACAATTTTGGCGTCGTACTGCTGTCAACATGTTACCACGGAAAGGCCGCCGTGACCTTTATTCACTACTGCGTAAACGGCTTCTTATCGTGTTTGCTCCTATTTGTATCCTATGAATACTGACAGTATTTCGTGCTGATTGGACAGTCGTACGGAAACAACCGTGCAGGTGCTGAAGACCAATATACCGGTCCTGTTGGGCAGTAGTTGCTCTCTGTATTCTGGGACGTGGTCTATCATTCAACGACCCAGTTTGGTTGAATTCTTTGATGAGTCTGGTATTTGTTGAGGCTTGCAATTTCACGACTGAAATGCCACCTTGTACCATGCCCCAAACTTCATGTCTCTGGTAGTCTGAAATTCTTTGTATCTACGCCTTAGTTTATTGCAGTGGCTTACAAAAAAGGATGTGAAATTTCAATTCTTAAGCAAGGCTTTCCAAAACAAACATGAGAAAATCACTTTTGCGTAAAATAGCGCTGCAGTCCACTCTCCCCACTTTTCTGTAACCAAGCAACTATCTTTTTTTCTAAATTCATTCAAGCGTAAGGTTGTCAAAATAAGTCTGACAATTCATTTTCAATCCGATATAGGTAATCATTTCAAATGATTATTAATATCTTTTTTAAATATTTGAAATTTACAGGTGTTGCGTTTTCATAAGCACTCAGTTTAGATATATATCTACTACTTTCTATCAATTATTTACTTTTAATCGTTAATAAAACTATTGTACGGAAACTGATGCCTGTCATGCAGTTTTTTTTTAAATTCTTACTCGTTATAACGACTTTGTCTTGATTTAATTTATATGTATATTGTATAGTTCTATTTTGTACCGAAATCATTTACATCTCAGTTGCGAGATGATAGTTGGATAAGTCTTCCATATTACGGGTATGTATCTGTTCTTGGTATAATTTTAATCTTAAAAGTGTTTTTTTTTCCTGACATGGTGGGTTCATAAAGAGGAACCGCGACTATTTCTTAAATAAATTACGATGTACATTTTTTTAAATATTGTTTAATCGATAAACAAAATATGTAACACGCAGAACAGTGACCTTTATCTGGGAAACATCCTAAAATAACCAAAGCGATTCCAAAAACAAATCACCAAGGCAATAAGTCCATTTAGAGACTATAGGTGCCAAGCCCAATCATACCAGATTTCAGATTAAAAAATCAACAGGGAAAAACATTTGATCATTAAATTTTAATCTAATCTTGTTTTCTATACACAGATTCGATGCGAGCACTTCAAATGCAAAAATCGTATAAAGAAAAACGACCTTCGTTCCTTATACATTGAGGACCACGACTGTCTGTTGATGAACACACTTAGCATATAGTAAAAAAAAGCCCGTTTTATTCATTCAATCAAAGAATGATAACTCGAAGGTATTTTAGTTACTTTTCCCACACCAATATTAGTTAAAAAACTAAAAGATGAATTTGAAATAAACAACTTGTTAGACAAATGAATTGATTGTTGCTAGCCAAATGGTAAGACGGTAATATTTCATGTACTTTGGTTCTGCCTTTACGGCAATAAAATTACGGACATTATTTTATTAAAATTTGCTGTAATTTAATTTGAAATGAAATCGTTTAAAGCTAAGGAATATATCTTCCTTATTCAAACGTGTGATTCGTTGTGCGAATTGGGTCTATTTCATGCCTTTAATAAAAAAACAAAATATTTTTTTTGGCCTCGTGCATCACTAAAAAAACATATGCACACATGGAGTGCAGTAAAGTTGGTACCAATTGTGAAAAAAAGGACTTTTCACTTGTTGAAGCAATATCAAGAAGGGCATTTCAGGGGTCACCCAATTTGTGAAATATTTAATCATACTTTGTACCACGAAACTTTAACGAGTGTGAAAAAAAAAATTCACAAAAATACTGAACTCAAAGGAAAATCAATTCGGAAAGTCCATAATCACATGGCAAAATCAAATTAAAAACACATAAAAAACGAATGGACAAGAACTGTCATATTCCTGACTTGGTACAGGCATTTTCAAATGTAGAACATGGTGGATTAAACCTGGTTCTATAGCGCTAACCCTCTCACTTTGATGACAGTCTCATCAAATTCCGTTATATCTACAATGATGCGTTATCTAAACAGACACAATAAATAAAATAGTCAAAATATGGGTACAGCAGTCATCATCGTGTAACAATTTTAAAAGGAACAATTTAACAGAACACAAAAACATCTATCTACAAACACATTCATTGATTCGCGTGTCTGACGTCAGAAATTTTATACGTCACATATATTTGTCGTTCAATGTACATACAAACAATTTAATTTCACATAGGCAATGTTAGCATACAGGAAAATGAGTCTTAGCTTCGAAATGAGCCACAATAAATCTCCAATTTTATGATATGAACAGAAGAAGGGGAAAAGGCTACCATTTTCGGCTATGGGAACTGAATTGCGAATCTTGCCCAGATATTGTCTGGCTGATTAATTTTCCTAATTTAAATGACCTAGAAAGTTAAAACAATCTTAGGGGTCTGTCATGGAAAAGAAGAGTTCAAAATGGAAAAAAAATCTGGAATATATTCTATTTTCACTGGAATAATTATTACAATATATGTCCCTAATGGAATAAATGGTAGAGAACATTTGTACCAACAGGACACAAAGAACTATCACAACAAAAATCCTGATAAAAAAAATCTTAAAAAGCTTTAATCAATCTCTTTGGGACATCTGTAAAGTGTAAAGTTACTTTCAGGATAGAAATTGTAAATAAAACAATAACTGAATTTTCTTTTTTTCAAAGAACTTTGAAATAAACAGTTCTAGGACACCAAGTATTACATTACATCCTCAGAAGTCTAAAGTATATATTTTGCTAATCGGCTTGACATTGCATTGGTTTTTAAATTATTTTTCAAAGATATAGTTTCCAACTATCAACAGACTGCTCATGGTGTCTTTACACTTAATTCTTTGGAGGTGTTTTGATTGGCAAATTTATGTCTATGGTCCCGGTCTATTGGCATGTTTAACCCAAATTGAAATGTGAGGATCTTAACTTTCATAAAAGCATGAAGTTCATTTATTAATCATTAATACTATGTTGATAGTCCTAAATAAAGATTTCACTAAATATTTAAAAAAAAATGATTGTTTTACAAGATTAATATTATATCTGACTCTTACTTCAGTCTCTCTGACAGCTAGGGGTTCAACTGTAAGCATAGTAAGGTTCAGCTGTTTAAAAAAACTTTAAGTTGTTAGGTGAAACTAATAAAATACAAACTATACCAGTTGTTGAGCTTGACTCTGTTCTTTCTAATTTTGTTCTAACTGTAAGAAAAAAAGATGGCCAAGAGTATGAACCGTCCACTATCCGTGGCTTCATAAGTAGTGTCGAGAGAAAACTGAGGCGCCACAAATATGGCCACTCTATCATGGGAGATGACAATGATGAGAGTTTCCACCTTACCAGAGAAACATTGAAGGCGAAGCAAAAACTATTGAAACAAAAAGGCAAGGGCAACAAACCTAAAAGGGCCCAGCCATTAACAGATGAGGTGATTGCCATGCTGTTTGACAAGAATGTTCTTGGTGACAATTCTCCAAAAGCCCTCCTCAACACAGTATGGCTGAACAATTGTGTTCAATTTGGACTAAGAAGCGTCTCAGAACATTACTCACTTCGGTATGTTTTTATATGAAATAAGATTTAAAGGTATTGTTAAATGCAATAAAAATAGATATCAGAAAATTGTAAAAAACTAACATAAAAATGAACAATAAAGTGATATGACATACATAAATCACACACCTTTATCTCCTAAATCTTGCCCATCCAGTTTTTTCATTAGCAATCATATCACATCACATCGTTTCTTCTTTTTAAACATGCATGAAAAAAATAAATCACATTTAATTTTTTATAAAATATTTAGAAACCACAAGGATCATTTTTACTGCACATTTTCTCTAGTAGAAACAACATAGATCATTTTTACTGCACATTTGCTCTAAAAACCACAAGGATCATTTGTACTGCACATTTGCAATTGCTCTAGTAGAAACCACAAGGATCATTTTTACAGCACATTTGCTCTAGAATGTAATCCAATTTTTTAACTTTAGGTGAATAAACAATGTGCTAGTATATACATTGTACATGCATCTATGTATAATATTGATTGATTGATGGTGTATAACGCCACTTTCCGCCCGCACAGTTATACATGTACATGTTTTGGGGTAAACAGTTACGTGTAACATATTTAGTGTACAAACTGCATCTGGTTGTCGCTTTTATTACACTGAATAATACATTTGTACATGCATATAAAGCCACTCGATGAATAAACTCAATACCAACTCATTCTATACTATTATCTTCATGTATGTTTGTATCACATCTTTCATCTGTAATAAACTACTGCCAGTAAAATTTTGCCTCATACATGTCGTATAAAACGTTTTTGTCACAGCTTTTTTTAATTCTGTAAGTAATTCTAGCAGAATACTTGAGCTCACTTGCAAATATGTATCAAATTCAGACATGAATACATGTAACAACTCCTTAGTTAGTGAATGGTACATTTGTAGTGTTCAAATTCTTGCAGCTAGCAGAACAGATTCTGAAAATAAAAATAAATACAGAATTTCAATGAGACTAGCCACTTAATTAAGGTGATTAGAGTATAATTCATAAGAATAAATACACAACAAACATGAAATAAAGTGTACGATTAAATAAGTCATTTTGTTTTCTCGTTAAAATAGGACATGTTGGCCATTTATATATTATGTAGAAGGCTTTAGTTTCATACACACACTTTTGTCAATCTACAACAAAATTAGTCCAAATAATTATGACGTCTTGGAAGGCTTTTTCAAATGTTTGCTTTGACGCCTTCCTGTCGATGTAAGGCGTCAAAGAAAAAAAATATAATAGCCTTTTAAGATGTCATAATTATTTGCACTACAGCAAAGTAAAAACTAATTGTCTTATATCATGACATTGTTAACTGTGATTGACCCAGTCCACTTGTGTAACTGTTCATAAATAAACTATTACATTTTCAAATTGTGAAAAATATGATAACACTGTTGCTTTTTTTTCAGATGTAACTTTAAACACAGCATCTGATGGCACAAAATACATTGTACCTAGAATTGAATGAAAGGCAAACCAAAACTCGAACAGGGGCAAATGTCGCAGATGTTAGAGAAGTGTCGCCTAAAATATATGAAACAAGAGGGGATCATGATCCAATTAAGTACTATGAAATCTATAAATCAAAGAGGCCACAAAATTTCAGTGATGCAAAGGACCCATTTTACTTGGCACCGCGCACCATTTCACTGGCCGACACACGCTCCCAAATATGGTTTCTTCGCCAGAAAATAGGAGAGAGAAAAATGGGTTCAATAGTTGAAGCATGAAGATTGAAGGCGGGATAAATGAAAACAAGCGTTTAACAAACCACAGTGCCCGAAAGTATCTTGTTCAGAAACTAAGATAAAATGAAATTCCTGACACTGACATTATGCAAATTTCGGGTCACAAAAATGTGAATTCCATAAACAGTTATAGTTCAATTTTAGAAAACAAACAGAGAAAATTTTCAAATTTGTTAAGTAATACAAGCAGCGAGGAATCTTTAACTTGTCACACTTCCACCGAGCCAAACTTACCGTGCACATCAGCTTCAACAGTCCTCCCATCTTTGTCTCAGCCTGTCAACCAACATAACAACCTTGATATGATGGCACCTTCCATTAGCTCGCAAACCAACATGTCGAGCCGTATCAATTCCATGTTTTATGGCGCTACTCTCCATATCAACTCCCTCAATGTTTCTATGGACAAACCGCCTCAACAGTAATGGCCGCGTGCCAAATTCCGTTGGATCACAACGTGTAGTAACATTTGTCAAACTTTTGTAAATTAAAACTTTTTATGTCTTCAAATTGTTAATTTACATATCATATCTTCTTTTTTTTAACAACATAAATAAATATTTATTTTAAATATTAGCTTGTTACAATATCATTCAGGAGTCCAAGCTCATCCTGATGTTCCCTGTTACAATCCACTAATAAATAATAAATCAACATATAAAACAAATAATAATGAAGATAAAGGACACCCTTGACGTATACCCCTTGTGTTTTTAAAGACCTCAGATATCCAATCATTATTCATTACACATGTTTGAATATCGCTATATAAAGTCTTAACCTATCTTATAAAAGATTCATTAAATCCAAAATGTTTTAAAACTGAAAACATAAAATTCCATTCTAGAGAGTCAAATGCTTTAGAAAAATCAACAAAGACTATAGCCCCCTCAATTTTGTATAAATCAGTAAAATCAATAATATCTTGTATCCGTCTAAGATTAAAACCAATAGATCTATTTTTAACATATCCAGTCTGATCTTCTTTAATAAGTTTTGGTAAAAAAAAATTTCAATCGTTGTGCTAGAGCGTACGATAGAAGTTTCATGTCAATATTTAAAAGAGAAATAGGAAGGGAATTATCTAGTGACAATGGGTCAGCTTTTTTTTTTTAAAATAAAAGCGTTAATACACTTCTACGCTGTCAATATGTAAGTGTTTGATCTTTATATCCAATATTAAGAATGTTTACTACTATGAACTTTAAGTTACCCCAAAATTTTCTATAAAATTCAACGGTTAAACCGTCTAATCCAGGGGATTAATTAAGTTTCATTTTATAAATAGCATCTGAGCATTCTTCTACTGTAATATCCCCATCGCAGAGTGATTTATCATTTTTATCCATTTCTTTATCGAGTTTTTGTCGCTTGATGTTTTATCAGGGTTTTGCATCGAGTATAACTTTTTATAGTATTCTCTAATACTAAAAAGTATATCAGTTTGATGCGTTAAAATCTCACCATTTTCCCCTTTTAATTTATTGATTGACTTTTTTACCTGTCTCTGTTTTTCTAAACCTAAAAAGTACGAGTTATTTTTCCCCCAAATTCAACCCATTTCTCTCGAGATCTTATTTGAGCCCCTTAAAATATTATTTACTTTTTTGAAAAATATATTTCTATTACTTTTACAATTAGGTGCATATATACACATTAGTGTAAATACGCTTTCATCAATTTCTACATTTAAAAGAATTAATCGTCCATCTAAATCGTTATGTTTATTTATCAACTTATAATTCAGTGACTTTTTAATGAGAATAGCCACACCCCTACTAGAGGTCGTTCCGTGACTTCAAAATATATCAAATTCTGAATTGTTTCTTATTTCTGTTTCTATGTTTTCATTAAAATGAGTTTCTTGTAAAAAACAAATTGAACTATTTTGACATTTAATCCATTCAATTACTCTGTCTCTTTTAGTTTTATTTTTAGTACCATTTACATGCTTCAAAAATATATTTTGTTGAACTACAATCGTTCATTTACTATTAATAGCACACAGCATTTGTAAATTACTTCGCTATAAAGGGAAATACCCATTAATTGTAACCCCCAAGAGGGAAATTCTGAACACTTTTTCTTCTTTTTAACAATAAATATGTTACGTAATTTATTTTTGATATTTATTTTTTATCGATTTCAGTATAGAAACAATATACGCATAGTGTCTAAAAATACACAGAATGAGAAGAATATTCATGGCGATTTTATAACAACCAAACGACTATGCACAATTTTCCACAAACTGTAACGATAAATTAGTTTATACAAGAAAAACATGTTAATTGTATTGCAATGAGTTATAATTTATGACAAAATCAGCAAAGACTCATCGAAACAACATCTGATACACAAATTTGATAATGCTTTTAGATATTTGGATGATATTTTGGCCCGCAATAATGACGACTTTAGTATATATTCTAAAGAAATTTATACTGTTGAACTTACTTTAAATAAAGCTAATACTAACAATGACCACTGCTCTTTCCCCGATCTTGATATCTAAATCATTAACGGAAAGCTTAATACTAAAGTCTATGATAAAAAAGATGATTTTTCATTTCCTATCGTTAACTATCCATTTTATTCCGTTGTCCCCATCTTACGGTGTTTATATGTCCAAATTTGTACGATTCGCTCGTGTATGTAACAATGTTTTATATTTCAACGAAAGAAATTTATGTATTACTGATATCACAAACTAGTCAAAACATTTACTAAATTTTATCATCGGTATAAGGACATTATTCGTAAATATAGATCAACATGCAGACATCTTATACGTTCAGGTATTTCACATCCAATTTTTTTATGCAAATATTCTTTATAAAGCACAAAAATGACTTATTGAGAAGGGATGTAGTTATGATACTGTTGTCAGATCATTAAAGATTTCATATTTTGGCGTTAATATTGATTCACTTAGAGGGTCTTTGCATCGGAACTAAACACATTTATTTAAAAACCAGTTGTTGGCATGACACACTCACGGGTTATATTCTTTTCATATATGTTATGATGGTATGATACTCAACCCCTAACGGGAAGGATATTGCCTGGTATTCATATGATGGAGACATAATCTTTCAATCAGTGTAATTGAAGTCTGGAGCTGGTATGTCAGTTAACTGCTAGTAGTCTGTTGTTATTTATGTATTATTGTCATTTTGTTTATTTTCTTTGGTTACATCTTCTGACATTAGACTCGGACTTCTCTTGAAATGAATTGTAATGTGCGTATTGTTATGCGTTTACTTTTCTACATTGGCTAGAGGTAAAGGGGGAGTGTTGAGATCTCATAAACATGTTTAACCCCGTCGCATTTGTGCGAATGTCCCAAGTTAGGAGCCTCTGGCCTTTGGTAGTCTTATATGATTGTTAATTTTAGTTTCTTGTGTACAATTTAGAGTTTAGTATGGCGTTCATTATCACTTAACTAGTATATATATATATTTGTTTAGGGGCCAGCTGAAGGACGCCACTTGGGTGCGGGAATTTCTCGCTGCATTGAAAAAGTGTTGGTGACCTTCTGCTGTTGTCTGTTATATGGTCGGGTTGTTGTCTCTTTAAAACATTCCCCATTTTCATTCTCAATTTTATGTATTGAATTTTTTTTAATGATTTTTGAAAATACAGACTTTCTTATAAAAAGATCGTTTTAGTTCGTTAGAAATGCATAGTATTTTGTATATTTGCGTGTTTAGCGAATATTTATGATATAGTTATCAAAGGTACCAGGATTATAATTTAGTACGCCAGACGCGCGTTTCGTCTGCATAAAGACTCATCAGTGACGCTCATATCGAAATATTTATAAAGCCAAACAAGAACAAAGTTGAAGAGCATTTAAAACTGTTTAAGAAGGCAAACATTTTTTTAATGAATTAATCTGTTTTGTTAAGGGGCATTGTTTTAAAAAAAAAATTCTTAAATTATATATCCACATACAAATCCATGAAAATTTATTCATTTAGATTTCAATTAGTTTATATTTTTCTATGAGCCATATTAATCGTCATTTATTCACAGTTGATATAGAGTAAATCAAGAGTAATAGTTTACACATAAATATTATAAATGAGAACCCGAACTGTGTATTGACTCAAAATTTGAATAGTGAATGTAACTGTTAGGTTATGTATTTGTCGTTTAAATGACCATTAAGTGGTATTGGTACTACTGGTTTTATTAATTAAAATTTGCATTAAAGCTAAGAGTACTCCAATTAAACGTCAACCTTTTTATTTAATTGAATCTTAATCAAGACAGTTGACTATGATACTAGCATCAAGAAAGAGATCAAATGTGTAATTGGCAGTAAAAGAGAAATGGCTATTGCAGTTTAAACAGTACGTGGGAATCCCGCTGAAGTATTGCGTTGATTTTTGAATTAATGTCTCTCAAAATATATAACAAAAGCGCGATTTAGTTAGATGTATTAGTTGAATTTTATCATGTGTGGGTAAAACATATCGTTCTTTGATGTTAATACTCTCCAGCAACAAAAGCCACAATTGTCGAACAAAAAAGATCCATCTAGACAGTTTTATTATACAGCATTTCTTGATTTATAGCTTTATAAGCTTTTCATAAAATTGAAGAATAACTGCAATAAAATCATCTCGAAATTTGAATTCTTTGGTGACACTTAGACATTTTAGAGACTTTTGTTTTTGTTACTTGTCAACACGCAAAATCTTATATGAAAACTAGGTAGTTTAGGAAAAACTGAAGAAAAAAAAAACACTTTGCAGCTTTCGTGTAAAGAAAACGGATTTCCTCTTGCCTTGTAGATATTTTTTTTAAATTTTATTCTATATGCTTTACAATAATTTTCAAGTCGAAGAAAAGGCGTGTAATTATTTTAATTAGGAAAACTTTCATACGATGTACACACTTACTCCTAACGCAGTGCACAGAAGCTTGATATATCTGTCCTTTAATATTGTAGGACGATCTGAAGAAATACTTGAAATTTTTAAAGTCTCAATTAAAACATCATAGAGATAAATATATGTGACAATACAATATAATTTATATGTCGATAAAGCCAAATGACATGACCGAGACAAAACATACAACTTGTCGTATAACTAAATCACAGTTGTCTTTCTTCTTCTAATAAAGAATTTTTTTTCTTTATTTTTCTTTCTCACATTTACATTTGTTAGCTTAAAACAACATCGATTACCGGTACCTTATCCCGGCCTCGTTAACATTAGTAATGATATTTATATATACAGGAGTTATTGGTTGTTAGTGATATTTATTAAATATATATATAACAAGAGTGCACACGCTTAAATGTCTCGCCTTCTTTACTAATCAGTGATATTATGTTGATAGTCCTAAATATAAAACTTTATTTCAACTGTCACATAAACTTAACATCAAGCAAGAAAACTAATCATCGACAAATGGACCATATGGAAATGAGGTCAAGGTCAGATTGACAAAACCAGGCAGACTTGTACAGCTAACAATTCTTCCATACAACAAATATAGTTGACCTATTGCTTATAGGTGAAGAAAATCATAACACAAAAACGTTACACTAAGCAATGAACCATGAAAAGGAAGTCAAGGTCAAATTAAACCTGCTAGACTGACATATAGATCATAAAATATTTTCATACATCAAATATAGTTGACCTATTGCATTTAGAATTAGAAAAAAAAAGACTAAAACTCAAAAACAACTTTTGACCACTGAACCATGAAAATGAGGTTAAGGTCAGATGACACCTGCCAGCTAGACAAGTTAACCTTACAATCATTCCATACACCAAATATTGCAGACCTATTGCATACAGTATAAAAAATACAGTATAAAAAAAATACACCCAAACACAACATCTTAACTATAACCACTGAACCAGGAGAATGAGATCAAGGTCAGATGACACCTGCCAGTTGGACATTTACACCTTACAGTCCTTCCATACACCGAATATACTAGACATATTGGTAACAGTATCTGACCACCAAAACTTAACCTTGTTCACTGATCTATGAAATGAGGTCGAGGTCAAGTGAAAACTGTCTGACGGGCATGAGGACCTTGCAAGGTACGCACATACCAAATATAATTATTGTTATGCGTTTACTTTTCTACATTGGCTAGAGGTATAGGGGGAGGGTTGAGATCTCACAAACATGTTTAACCCCGCCGCATTTTTGCGCCTGTCCCAAGTCAGGAGCCTCTGGCCTTTGTTAGTCTTGTATTATTTTAATTTTAGTTTCTTGTGTACAATTTGGAAATTAGTATGGCGTTCATTATCACTGAACTAGTATATATTTGTTTAGGGGCCAGTTGAAGGACGCCTATGGGTGCGGGAATTTCTCGCTACATTGAAGACATGTTGGTGACCTTCTGCTGTTGTTTTTTCTATGTTCGGGTTGTTGTCTCTTTGGCACATTCCCCATTTCCATTCTCAATTTTATCCTATTACTTTTAGTAAGAGAGAATTTAACATTTCAAAAAATCTTAACTTTTTTACAAGTGGTCACTGAACCATAATAGGAAATTGGACCTGTGACTGACGGAATGTTCGTAAAATGAGGCATCTTTAAACAAAGTATGAAGCATCCAGGTCTTCCACCTTCTAAAATATAAAGCTTTTAAGAAGTTAGCTAACACCGCCGCCGCCGCCGGATCACCATCCCTATGTCGAGCTTTCTGCAACTAAAGTCGCAGGCTCGACAATAATATACCGGTATAAATACATGTAAGTTAAATGCTAACAAATATAAAGATGGTTCAACATAAATGTCTAATATAACAAACAAAAAATAGACAATTCTTCATAAATGAGATATTATCTAGTTTTGGATTTTAAGGAATCAAACAAAGATTATAAATCAAGTTTAATTTCATTTCTTTTTTTTTTCTTCTCTCTTCCCTTCCTTTTTAATGCAATAATTGTTTAAATGATCTTATTAAATTTAAACTCCTCCTCCCTCCCAAAAATAATAAAAAATTAAAAATTAAAATAAAGTTAAATAACTAAGATAAACTTTAAAACACACTGAAAGTAATTAAGAAATAAGAAAAAAAGGAAAGGGTAAAAATTTGTGAATAGATAAATAAATATAAGGAAATACCAATGTAAAGGGGTAAAAAGAAAAAAGAAATAAAGAATCTAGTAACATCGATAATGAAATTAATCAAGTGAATATGTTCCGTATCAAACTGCAAAAGAGATGTAAAAGGAAAAAGTGAAATGACAAACATACCAAACTCCAAGGATAATTCGATATTGAAAATACCTAATCAAATGGCAAAATCAAAAGCTAAAACAAATAAAAAAAGTGGGAGACAATTGTCATTTTCCTGACTTTGTACAGGCATTTCCAAAAGTAGATTAAGGTGGACTAAATCTGGTTATATAGCTTGTTAAACCTCTCTCTTATATAATGGTTTCATACACATTCAATAATAAGAAAAAAAAGACAAATAGATATTCCTTAATTAATTTTAATTTCAATCTATTGTAAATTAGAGTCTCGGAAAGACATTTACAAGTGCTTATATATGGTGATACAGTATACTCTAATAGAATCATTTAAAATTTTACCCTTATAGTTTGTAACCATTATCTTTTCTTTGTCAAACTAAGTTTGTATCATACTTATACATATGTATTTTATCAGTAAATTTCAAAAATTTGATGAAAAAAACTGTACAGATTGGGATGAATATAGTATTTCAATCCCTCTAAAGGATATTTTATTAGGATATTGCCATTTATCTATCTGGACAAATGAGAAATTGTGTTTCTTAACTAATTCTCGTAGTTAGCTTAAAAAATATATGATCCAAAGCGAAATCACACTCCTAACTGTTCATTATTAATTTCGAATTTCTATTTTTGCATTACTTTTGAAATGAGTTTTGCTAGGTGTTACATAAAAACCTACTTAAATATTAGTTTGATTTTTTACATAAAAATGATATTATCAAGACATCTAAAAAAATCAGTTACTATTCATGTCATTTTCTTCGAGTAAAATCGTGTCAAAACGGTCTTGCGAACAAAAGTATAAATCGACATTACAATAATATCTAGTATTGTTGATATTGAAATACATACTACCAAACTAAATGTAGCTCTTAAAACATATAATCAATTTCGATGTTCATTTTGACACACTTTGAAGGCTATATTATTTTTTGACTATCTACTCCTGATTGGAACAATTTAAAATCACCTTGGTACAAACGACGTAAATGTGTTCGCAGAACATGGTTTTAGTTAAATTGGTGTCTAGGAGGTATCTACACATTAACCTTGATCAAAATGTCAATTTATGATACAACAATGCAACTGTTTTCTTTTTTTCTCTAACTGCAAGTTGAAACAAATTTGATGCATGACATTTCTAACATGCTTTTAATATGTAATAAGATTCAATTATATTTTTAATCGTTCTATGTTTAAAATGAAAGTCATACAACACAAGGAGACATGACTTCACATTTTCTACTGAGTGTTACAGTTGTTTTAAGAGTAAACTCGTCATAGTTTTTCATAAGTTTACTTTTTGTTCTCCCACACCAAATCCAAAATATTTGATCATTTTCAATTTACTTTTAAAAACAAATCTTTTATGTTTAATATGAAAAGTCATTAAAGATAGTTCAACGAGTCTTTTTTCTATTGACTAATGTTAACCCGTTACAATCATTAAAACACATGTTTTATACTTTTTTATAATGTGCAGGCGTAAGAATAGATGATTGATTTCATAAACTGCCTTTTTCAAATATTTTGTGAACTTGATCATAAAACTCGCTAAACACCCTCGTAATTTTGACTGTGTTATAACTTCTTCAAATTTGACACCTTGAGAAGGTTCTGTATACATTCTGCTTCATATACATGTATATACACAAAAGTGACAAAGCTGACTTTGACACGAGCACTCAACATATGCAAAGAAAATTATTCCCGTTGACTTAATGCGATTTGATTATTGTCGGATATTGGCATATTTGGATAAAAAAAAAAACGAGATATCTACAATTCATAATTTGTGTGTGTGATAATGTAAAATGAATCTAGTGCGTAATACAATATAAAACTGCCTGTTTCTTCTGCTGTATATACTTTAGGGTTTCTATCTCATTGCGATCAACTCTGAATCTCTTTTTTTGTTTTATTATATTTTAATTCGTACGAGCATTTAGAAATACATGACAACAGATCATTCAGTGAAACACATACAGGTGACTGTTGACAATTTAGATAAATCATTGCACTAGATAAAAAATATCACTGGTTTTCAAAAATTGTCAGTGATTCTAATCTGACGTCCTTATTACGCTTTGTAAACAAAGCCGTGCTCTAATGAGCACCAAATATGTTTGACACATGCGCACGAACTTACTGTTTGTATTTACTTTATTTCCATCGTTACCCTTTAAAATATATACATTTAAGCTGCTAACATAAACTCTTATTATATATTTTTATGAAACAACATATATTTACCCTGCTCGTAGTTTTTAAACTTATCAAATATGAACTGCAATGCACGGACTCCTTGAGGAGGAAACGGGAACAGCTAAACATTTTTACGGTAATTTCGCACGCTTCGACCTATAACAATACTGTATTTGTCCTATTAGAATCGAAATAATTCCTTCATGTCATGCTCTATGCTCATTTTAACATGGGTAGGCATTATATTTGACCACATTTTACACTTCGCTAACGCTCAGTGTAAAACATCGACAAATATAATGCCTACCCATGTTAAAATGAGCATAGAGCATGACATGAAGCAATTATTTCTTAAATATAACATTCACAAACATTTTTTGAATTCAGTGATATTTTTTCAGGTTTTCGTTTTCATTAATTTTCTGGGGGGGGGGGGGATGCGAGCATTTTAGACATATAATTTCTGAACGACAGAACAAACATGTATCATTTTTGCCTTAATTCAAATTTCAGATTTTCGAATTAAAAGTATTATAGAATATACATCATACGTTGACATCGAAATAAGACTGTAGTTTGTCGAATAAATGAAAGCGGAAATATCAGTATAAAAGATAAACATAACTTTACATCATATCAACATCGATATAAGCTTTTACATTCCATAAAGTATTAAAAACTAACGTTTTTTCATCAGATATATAACAGTTGTCTTTCTTCATTTAAAAGATTGTCACATACATTTTCTAATGAAATGTAATTTGTGATGTATAATATTACATTAGGTATTGCGAATTCTCTTTTAAGAAATGCATATAAAAATTATAGAAAAAAGTTAACATATTCCTATATTATCTTTGATCTAATTCTAATATGGAATTGGATACGACTATCATACAAATGAGAGGTTTAGCGTTATAAAGCCAGGTTCAATCCACCATATGCATTTTCTACATTTGAGAATGCCAAGTCAGAAATATGACAGATTTGGCCATTCGTTTGATGTGTTTTATCATTTGATTTTGCCATTTGATTAGGGAATTTCCGTTTTGAATTTTCCTCGGATTTAAGTATTTTAGTTATTTCACTTTTTTTTCTCTGTAAATTAAACCGCGTAAAGAATATAGAATTCTGTGGAACAAATCCGAACAACTCTGCTTTTACGTTATTAAAGGGGAGATTACCGCTGATCAATCAATGTTGTCGTGGATATATAGATTCCATACCTGCAACAAGTGGGCTACGATATTTCTCCACTCGAAATTAAAATATTTACGAGCTTTTTAAATAATTAAAATTTAACTATTGAGAGTTGAGAAATATCGTACTACAATATAGTGGTGAAATCTGTTTCTCTAATGATTTGTAGACCTCCTTTTCAAAGATTTGAAATATGTGTACTTTTTATGTGACGTCTTAAAGCATGGTCGCCTTTTTATGACGTCACAATATGAAAATTCAGAGAGAAAAAAACAAAGAAAATTCAACTTCACAATAAAATTTCGACAAATCATTTGCCGAGAACAGATCATAAAATTATAGAAATAGGCGTTTCCCCCTACTGTAACAGATTCGTTCATAAAATGTTGAGTTATTTTTTCATAATATCTTTTTATTTTTTTTTATTTTTGATTCTTGACTAATTTAATTTGAAAAGCGTCAAGTAATAAATGATTTGTTTTATTTTTATTTTCAAACTCCTAATATCTACTCGGTTCTGATGTGTGGTTTAACACTCATGATTTTAATTCGTGATTATTTCGGTCCATTTTTAAAATCTATTTATGTCCATGTAATATGTAATATACAAAATACGGACAAACATCTGCTAATATATGCAATTTTAACTTGTATTTTACATGTTTGTTGTAATTGTTTTTCCCATATGCTGATTTATATATATATATGCACTAACCAATTTATTTGTTCTTAAGTATTTTTATGCATTAGTAAAAATATCTCATTGATTTTAAAACTTTTTTTTCTTTTTGAAATAAATTTTCATCCAATCAGAATAAGATACTCGTTAGAGTATAGAAAGAACATAAGAAATTCATTGTTTTCTCTCTAGTATAAAAAGAAGAAATTTGCAAATTGTAAAGTATATCTGTGCAAAAAAAGTTGCTAAACTAAAACGTTGTGATATTGAATAGTGAAGATTTAAGCTCTTCCAGCTTTACAATTACAGCATGCTTCTGAGGGCAACGATTGTTTTGTTGTTTGCAGTTCTTGTCTGCTATAAGCAAGGTAAATACTGATTTTTGTAGAAATTATTTTATTTGTAGACGACAAAACATTGTCCATGCTTGTAAGTAGTGAAAAGAAGAAAAGCTTTAGCAGGTGATGCCACCAGAAACTAAGCAGGGTTTGTGTTATTAATTAAGAGTATTTCTAATCGTTTTAATATGATAACATACATTATATGCGAGGGTGGTGATAATTGTCTTCTCTTTTGTATTCTTATCATAATGACTGGTGTGCGTATAATTAAATGTCATTGCGTTTTGATGCTAATCATCAGCAAAAAAGTCTACATTAATTTCGGAATAAGTTATGATTATTTTGTTTAAGCACGTTATTTCAGATAAGTTGGAGTGAATATTTATTAATATCGTCAAATTTTCTATTACACATATCATCGTCATATGGTAGTTCAACGACAATTTTTTGGGACTTCTATTCTTTATAATTAATCTCTATTATTTAAGGTAAGAATTATAAGCCTCCATTTCTTTGAATTATGAAGGGATGCGTTCGTTTGTAAAATTTCATCAGCTGAGAGTTACTGACTTTACTCTAGAGATTCATTTGAAATTGATTAGCTTTTTATCAGTAAGATCATTCAAATGTAAAAAAGCTGTTCAAATCGTTAACTTACACACGGAAGTGTTTAAAAGGGTATACCTCAGATATACTTTGTAGCTTTGTTTATTATAATCTTTTGATAAAAGTAATATTAATTGGAATCCAGATTGTGGCTATGTATACCACCTATGTGGTGTTTTTTCGGGTAACATTATCAAATATCATCTCTATGTAGTAAATGAAAGCGAGAGTTAAGTATAAAAAAAGGAACACATTTTGAGCGGTCAGAGTTGGCGGAAAAGAAAACAACGAACTTAATTCAAGTATTTTGAATTCTTGTACCAAGTTAGAGATATGACAGTTGTTTTTCACTCGTTTCTTTCGATTTCCCCTTTTTCAGTTTACCATTGAGTTCGGTATTTTTGTTATACTTTGTTATCAAACAATCAAAAGTGCCTTGAAAATTAATCTTCTAGATAGATCGTGAAGCGTACTTAAAGAATTTTACAAAAAGTTCATTTGAAACAATATTGAATTTGTCCAACTTTAAATACCACAAATCCAGGAAAAAAATCTATATTTAAACCTGGTAATTGTTTTAAAAGTTTTAAAATTTGAAAGAATTCACAGAAAGTGTTTTGTTTCTAGCGTAGATGTTATCAAATGTAATGTAGCAAATTGACAGTTTTGCAATTGGTACTGATAGAATTCATCCCCAAGACACTATTTAAGTTGACATGTTTTACATAATTGTTTATCTTTTTTTAAGTGAACTGTATGTGTTCATGGCCATGTAATTGGCAAGAGCGAACATTCTACAATGAAGCAGAAGACGTAGACCTTCTTGTTACAAATTCATACCAAGTAAAAATAGCACCGGACACTGTTGTAGAATGCTTGATTAGAGAAGGACCGTTCATTGTTAACAGGTAAGTGAAATGCTTTTTCCAGTCTCGTTCATCTTTGTAAAAATCTTATTTCTATTTTATCGAGATACAAACTAACTTTAATTGACTTGTATGATACTTTCAAACCAAAATAAATAACAATAAATTTCATTTAGAAAAAAAGTTGCACAGTAAATACACGGTTATTGTTTTTGATGATACATCATGGTTTTCTTTTATTCAGACGAGGTGTCAATAAAGACGAGTACAGATGTTTTAAAATTAACGACGTGTGTGAGGACAGCTTTGTGTTGATATCAACACCTCTAAGTAAGTTCAATTATCTAAAATGTAGTAAAGAAAAGAGAAATACAGAAAGGATATAGACAGGAAAATATTTCAATGATAGAAAGGGAAATATATTATTCTGTGGATTCGTTATAATTCATTGGATACCATATTTCGTGGGTTTTAAGGGTACAATTGTTTGGTGATCAATTGCTGGTATCTGTTTTATGAAAATATCAGTTTCATTTTTCGGATTGTTTTTGTACATTATACTTTGAATTTTCTTCCCTGTAACCCTTGGTTTTATCTTGTTTTTTACGTTTGTTTCTTGAGGAATAAATATTGCATTAAATGATTCGTTCTCGGTTTGTATTTTAGTAAATCAATTAGATTGTTTGGTCTGTGTTCAAATGCAAATTAAAATTTTGCATTACAATGATTTCGAAAAAGAAAATATATCAGGAATGTGTCAATCAGCCTTTTTTCTCCTTTCGTATTAACATAAAAAAGAACCATTCGAATCTTCTGTGTTTTACTGGATACATAATGCTCACAAAATCCTCATAAAGAACGATATATAAACCGGTTTTCAAGATGTAAGACTAACTATCATTTAAAAGTATTAGAAACAATCCTTTCTACAGTAACAAATCACCACCAGAGATATTCTGATGACTTATATTCAACCAGAGGTGTCAATCAAATTTGAGTCTTTAGATTCTAAAGATATAATGCAAAACCTTCAACCACGATCTTTAAAGTAATATCAAAGATTTTTTTACACTTTACACTACTATTCCTCGTACTTAGTTGAAAAATCGAAAACAACGTCTCACTAAACATGCTAAACGGGTAACAGCCTTTCTTATCCTTTATATCTACAAAAAACAGAGTCGTAGATACATATTCGTGTTTTAGGTCATTACTTTGTAAAAAATCGCGATAATTATAGTAAAAAAGATATTCCATTAAAGGTAATTATAATCAAAATGTTGGTTTGTTTCATCGACAGAATATTTGTAGAGTTTGGTGACAGAGAGTCAGTTTTTTAAATGTGTACTCCTATTGCCAACTTATTATTTTTGTCATTTGAAGCGGACTCAAAAAACAAAAACATCTTTTAAAGATAATGTCAATTCCACATAAATCAGCGATGGTTTGTCAATCAATAACCACATATATGTGGGTGCTTGCATCTCATATATCAAAGAAGCATCTTAATTTCTACATAACGCTCGTGCATGTTCACACTGTACGAATTGCATGACCCTTACATAAAAACTGCTCCAACTGTGTTGTTAAAACAAAGACAAAATCATATTTCAGAGTCTTTTCATGTCCCTTTTGTATATATTGATGATCTTCTGTTAACCAAGAACTACATTTCAGTGGGTGCTTGCATCTCATTTATGTCATACATGCCTAGCAGGAGACGTTTATCCTGTCGACGCTTCCGATTGCGATCCTAATTGAGTCCCTCGGTTTTTGTTTGTTAGCTTTATTTGTCTTCCTTGTCGATTTATGATTTCACTCCCTGTTTTAGTTGAGTTCGTAATGTTTCTTATTTATTATTTATATCTGTTGATGTAAATGTCCCTTGGTTTTGTGAGTCCTTGTTTATTCCTTGGTTTTGATTGTTATTGTCT
Organism: Mytilus edulis; assembly: GCF_963676685.1. Taxonomy (NCBI): domain Eukaryota; kingdom Metazoa; phylum Mollusca; class Bivalvia; order Mytilida; family Mytilidae; genus Mytilus; species Mytilus edulis. The sequence continues at coordinate 45,087,004 of NC_092345.1, forward strand.
TATGAATTTTGAAAATCGGTTAACTTATGTTCCTTTAAGTAATCAAGCATACCAATATATTCCAAATGTATACGGAATGAAACGAACAGCAATATTTATTATTGCATAGCTATATAATATTTCCCACAGAAAGTAACCAAAAGTTAGCGTGCAATAAATTCCAATATTGCACTAGTGCAATAAATCTTCAAAATTAATGACGCCATCAACGACAAAATCTTAGTTTAAACCAATTTTTACTTTCAAATATTATATTGCTATACAATAAAAGGGTTATTGAATATTGGGGAATATTGTCCCTCGTAGAACATATCATGCACTCGCAAGCTCGTGCAATATAAAATTCTACTCGGGGCAATATTCCCCAATATTCATGCAATAACCCTATATTACTAACCAGCCCGTTAAACTTCATATGATTTTTAAATATATTATTTTGTCATATTAAACATTTCGTATTCCAAATAATTACTAAATTAAATTTTATGGTGATTTATTTTTTATCACAGTCAGACAGGATTTTCCTCCAAATTTGTGCGACATCTGTACTCCTGGAAATCTTACCGGCAAGCCATCAGTATGGGTCGGTAAGTACACTTTACATGTTATAGTAAAATAAATATTGGATTGCATTGTTAGGTCTCTAGTCTGGAGTCGAACATAATACAGGTAAGACTGCAGACAAACATGGCACGAACACAGCAATTGACATTACATGATTTTTTTTAACTTTAATCAGTCTATATTTACCAACTACCTCGACACAACTATAATCGATAATTTGCAAATAACAAGTTTCCATTTAAACCCGCCTAGGATCGAACTCACTACCACCTGCTCTCTACTTTTAAAACTATACCGATACATTTCGGTATAATAGCTTCAACACAACATGCAAAAGCTGTAATATTAAGATATATTTCCATCAATATTTATCAAGAAAAAAACAGAAGTAAAATTGAGAATGGAAATGGGGATTGTGTCAAAGAGACAACAACCCGACCAAATAAAAAACAACAGCAGAGGGTCACCAACAGGTCTTCAATGTAGCGAGAAATTCCCGCACCCGGAGGCGTCCTTCAGCTGGCCCCTAAACAAATATATACTAGACCAGTGATAATGAACGCCATACTAATTTCCAAATTGTACACAAGAAACTAAAATTAAAATAATACAAGACTAACAAAGGCCAGAGGCTCCTGACTTGGGACAGGCGCAAAAATGCGGCGGGGTTAAACATGTTTGTGAGATCTCAACCCTCCCCCTATACCTCTAACCAATGTAGAAAAGTAAACGTATAACAATACGCACATTAAAATTCAGTTCAAGAGAAGTCCGAGTCTGATGTCAGAAGATGTAACCAAAGAAAATAAACAAAATGACAATAATACATAAATAACAACAGACTACTAGCAGTTAACTGACATGCCAGCTTCAGACTTCAATAAAACTGACTGAAAGATTATGATGTCATCATATGAACATCAGGCACAATCATTCCCGTTAGGGGTTTAGTATCATACAATCATAACATATATGAGAAGAACATAACTCGTGTCATGCCAACAACTGTTTTTAGAATAAATGTGTTTAGTTCCGATGCAAAGACCCTATCAGTGACTCAATATTAACGCCAAAATATGCAATCTTTAATGACTTGACAACAGTATCGTAATTATATCCCTTCTTAATAAGTCTATTCAAAGGTTTTGTAAGTTTCTTAGGTGAATACTGACACCTTTGTGCTTTATAAAGAATATTTCCATAAAAAATTGGATGTGAAATACCTGAACGTATTAGAAGTCTGCATGTAGAGCTATATTTACGAAAGATGTCTTTATACCGATGATAAAATTTAGTAAATGTTTTGACTAGTTTGTGATATCGAAAACCCTGTAGTAATAATTTTTCAGTAATACATAAATTTCTCTCGTTAAAATCTAAAACATTGTTACATACACGAGCGAATCGTACAAGTTGAGATATATAAACACCGTAAGATGGTGACAAGGGAACGTCACCATCTAAAAACGGATAATTAACGATAGGAAATGACAAATCATCCCTTATATAAAAAAGAAAATGTGGTATGATTGCTAATGATACAACCGTCCAAAAGAGACCAAAATGACACAGAAATTAACAACTATAGGTCACCGTATGGCCTTCAACAATTAGCAAAGCCCATGCCGAATAGTCAGCTATAAAAGACCCCGAAATGACAATGTAAAACAATTATGATGACCTAAAGTTGCTTACATCTACGTCATTTAGACTGTGGCCGAAAGTGGTCTCATTGGCAATTATATCACAGCTCCTTGTTTGTATATAGCTTACTCAAAAAACTTTATACACATATATAACAATATCATTTTCAACACATTGTTTTTATTGTAGAGCAATTATGCATAATAATGAACATTGTGTTTTCTCTCCCTATTAAAATAATCATAGATTTTATTTTGAACAGAGAATCGACATTCCTATTTTAATTATTGTTTCAGCAAAAGAGAACACTTGTGAGTATGGATCCGTACACTTAAGATTTTTTTCATGAATAATTATTCTGAAATTCCAGAAGTTATCTAAGTATTGATAATAAAGATTTTTTTTAACAATGTACACGTCTTGAAAATAATAGGTATATTGTGCATTTTTTTTTTTATATTAAGTACAAATCAATAATAGGTCAATAAATAACATCGTTTTATGATAAAAAAAAACCCAAACCCTTAGACATTGAGTCGATAAAAGTGACTGAACAATCTTAAAAGGATACATCAATCAACTAGTGAACGTGTCGTGTCCTTCTATTTTTATAAATTATGTAAAAATATTTTTTTTTATTTTCCTCCTATTGAAAAAAACCAACGAAGTGTAGTATAAATTTAAATACAAATTTTTCTATTATTTGTTTTGTGAGATCTAGGATGTGGTGTACCAAAGAACTGTCCTGTACAACGTCGTACAGACATTCAATGTAATGGATGTGAAGAGAACCAACCAAATGATGACATAGCCTGCAGCACTTGCAAAAAGAAGGGAAGAAAAAGGTGGGGATATCAAAGGAAATATTCCGGAGAGAAGAAGAAATCAACCTATGGTTCATATTCCGGAGAGAAGAAGAAATCAACCTATGGTTCATATTCCGGAGAGAAGAAGAAATCAACAAATGGTTCATATTCCGGAGAGAAGAAGAAATCAACCTATGGTTCATATTCCGGAGAGAAGAAGAAATCAACCGATGGTTCATATTCCGGAGAGAAGAAGAAATCAACCATTGGTTCATATTCCGGAGAGAAGAAGAAATCAACCTATGGTTCATATTCCGGAGAGAAGAAGAAATCAACCTATGGTTCATATTCCGGAGAGAAGAAGAAATCAACCTATCGTTCATATTCTAGAAGTTCTTACAGAGGCTAAACATTAAAGGAAAAATATGCTGAACCACTGTCATGTTTCAATAGAAAAAGCAAATTATTGAAAATAAATATCAGCAATTCTTCTTTAGTTATCCTTATCATATAGACAACTTTCGATTTCGTGCAATTTCCATTGAAATTTCCCATGTTTATGTTATTACATTATAAATGACCTCGTGTATGTCAATTGACACCGAGTCTACCGGTGTAATGATATTTTGCTATTGGGAATTGATTTCACTTTTACTATGCATAGGCTTTACTCTGTTTAAATTTGGAATTATGCCTAAAAGGAGGCAAAAATGTTTTGAACAATCAAATCTTTGCTTTACAATCCAAATATTGCAGTAGATAGACGTTTAATCGTTTGAATCATCTAGTATATGTTAATTTTCAATAAACAATCAGCATTTACATGGGAACCAACTGTGCCCCTCTTGTTCCTCTATTATTATGAGGCTAATTTCATACAGAAACATCTCATGTTTAACGCATCTATTACATCGAACTAAAGATAAATGATACAACATATACTGTTAAATCTTCTTCATATCTTGATTTATATACAGAAATTGACAATGAGGGTCGGTTGAAAACAAAACTTTACGACAAAAGAGATGGTTTCAGCTTTCCAATTGTGACCTTTCCTTTTCTAAGTTACAGAGCCTGCATACATAGTATATATATTCTCTAGATGATACGATATTTCTGGGCTTGTTTTCCAATGAGAATGTCCTTGATAGAGGATTAATGCTTAAAAGGAAGCTATCAAAATAATAGTTACAAATGGTGATGTTGAAATCGTAAATTTTAAAGGCCCCATTGCGAGTGGGTTAGGCGTTATGGAATATCAGTTTCACGGATGATAGCGAACATGTTCATAGTGTCGTAACTATAATCCCGTCCCCTTTTTCACAAATGTGGCCACATAATTAAACTTATAACCGGGGTTTTACTAATATGAGCAACTTGACGGATGCCACATGTGAAACCGAATCTCTTGACCCTATTAGGCCACTTAAAATCATTCAAGCTGTTGGTGAGCTTTGTGTTGCTTAGTCTTTAATGTTCCAAGTTGTGTTTTGTACTATTGTTTGTCTCTTTGTTTTGTTCCTTTTCAGCTATGGCATCGTCAGTTTATTTTCGACTATAAGAACGAATGTCCCTCTGGTATATTTCACCTTTTCCTCATAGTTCTGTTGATTAATGTTCTCACTCTTTTGTCGGCATTTGACGTATTACAAGGATTTGTTCGATTGACCTTTAGCAGGACCGTTCAGACTTAAAAACAAGACAACAATAGAGGGATAAACATCTTTGCTATATCGCGGAGAGAGCTGTTTCGTATATGTCGTGAAAAAATAATAATCATGTTATGTACAAATATTTCAAATTAAATAGAAGTTTTTTGTCGATAGCCAAAATTGATCGAAAACCATTCAAACATTTATCAAATACTGTGTTAAATTCACTGTCATGTATATATGCACTATACAATTATATTAAATCATGGGATAATATGTCCATAAAAGATAATGGTTAAAAACCGATGAAACCGCAATTACCCAAGGACATGCTTAACAGAAAGACATTCAGATTTTTAACAAAGAGTTTACAGCAATAACTTCTTATGATGGGTTCTGCCTTTCGGATCTCTAATAGTTGCTTATAACCCCCCCTCCCCCCTTTCCAGGGCTTGTGTTGCTCTCTGTTTAGTTTTCTGTGTTGTGTTTTTGTATTATTGTTGCCTTTTTTTAATTTTCCGTTTTTTGCCATGGAATTGTCTTAATTGTTTTAACAGAGTTTGAATGTGGATTTCAATGAAATAGCGCCCAAAAAGTGGCAAAATATTTATAAGCCGTTTGATGGTCAACAAACAGTATCAAGAAAAGTTGGTGGCGATGCAAAATGTCAGTATATTAATGTTCCGAAGTACTGAAGATAATGACATATCTCCAGTCAACCATGGATTTTCAAAATGACAAAACTAGGACAACTAACAAGATTCTTTACTTGGGAAGGAGACTTGAACATGTGAGAAGGTTAACCTATTTTTAGCACAACCATATACTGAACCCACGACCTTCCAAGAGACCATTAAGGTTATAACATTGGATTGAATTTCAAAGTGAAATATAAATAAAACGACGTTCAGCCGAAATTATTGATGAAAAACAGATGTCACTAAATGTATAATTTTACAAAATTATATGCCTGACATGAGTTTTAAAACTATGTATTAAATTTGTAGTTTAATGTATGAGTGAATTTAATTGATTTACTTTAATGCGTGAACATGTATGACATTTTAAATTTGAAACTAACAATATCAGAATGCTTGATTTCTTGATTGACAACATATTTATTACTTTTTAAAAACTAGTTTTTATCCATCAATTTGCATTCTCATGCGACCCAACTGTGCCTCTCGTCTTGCCGACCTGTTGAGGTTGACTTCATACAGGAAGTTCATTGGAATGAAAGAATCGAAGTAAGCAGTAAGCAGTATCCTTTAACTGAAATTTCCCCTATAAAGATGACATTCTTACTAAATAATTCAAATGTGGTGACTATGTACGCATTTATATCATCGAGCGTGAGATAAAGGATACAACCAATACGTTAAGTCTGTTTCATATCTTGCTTCCATCTAGAAACTGACAATAAAGGTCGGTTGAAAACAAAACTTCACGACACTAAATGATGTAAGCTTCCCAATTGTGAACTTTTCCTTTCAATGTATTAACATTTCTCCATTTAATTGAACTAACATGAGCAACATGAAGGGTGCCACATATGGAGCAGGATCAGCTTACCCTTCCAGAGCACCTGATATTATCCCGCATTTTTTATGGGTTTTCATGTTGCTAATTTGGATAAATTGTTTAAAGGTACAATCGATGTCTTTGGGAAATAATTGAACAGTTCCTATTTTCCCCAAAATCGAAACCAATGCTAATTTAAATACAACCTTCTGACGCTCTTTTTAAATACAATTACTGGATCCTCGAAATCAGCGGTTATAATTTTCCCGATAGTGTGAATTTGATTGTGTTGGTCATTTTTGGTCAAAATTATAAATTTACTGTTCACAAAACTTTTAAAGTTTTGAAAAACTAAGGCTTTTTGACAGATTACCTGAGCTTATTTGGCAGATCTTTAAGGAGGTTTTGGTCCTCCATTTCGTTCTTTATTTGGCCTTTTTTACTTCTTTTGATTCTAGCGTCACTGCTGAGTCATTTGTAGAATGAACCCGCGTCTGGCGAATTACAAATTACAATCCTTGTATCTATGATGAGTTTATTGGACCTTCAAAAATACACTAGAAAAGTGTTCATAGAAGAACATATTATTACATTCATATATGCAATGTTAAGTTGTACCCAATTACCGAGAAACAAATGATGAAGAAAATCGATATTTTTATACTTATGTTCAGAAACTTTAATATTCAACATCATGTCAAAAACTTGTTACAGGAAAAAAATAAAACAAGTTCCTGAACATTATCACGTATCAACATAATGTTATGTTTATTTTTGTAGCAAGGTTATTGATTAAACAATTAACTGAAATGCACATGTATGACCAAAGAGAACTAGATCGACTTACAACACTTTTCCTTTGTAACTATCAGAAGGTTTTGACTTGAATAAGTTGATTGATTTTTTTTTAAATATACGAAAATTTAAAAGCCAAATGTATACTTTCTTAATATATTCTGAGTGCCAATGATAACGCAACAATTGTTTTTTTAAAATAACATTTGTATACAAAAAAAAATATTTTCTTTACAAGCAGTAATTGTTAATGACAATTTATGGGTTTATCTAAATATAAAAGTCAACATGTTCAATTACCACGATTCGAATGCAATGCGTTCGTGCAACACAGCGATAAAATTCACTAACTATCAGTCTCAAAAACTAATGTGTCCACCGCTGCAATGCAATCTCTACAACGACGTGGCATTTACTTGACCAGACGTTGGACACGGTGTTGTGTAATGTTTTTCCATTCTTCCCGCAATGCAATTTGAAAATGGCACAGCGTAACTGGTAGTAGCTGTCGGCGTCTTACGACTTGTCCAATTTGGTCCCATAATTGTTCAATTGGACTCAAATCCGGCGAAAAGGCTGGCCATGGTAATGTCTGAACATGGTTGTTATTGATGAACTCAGTTGTGAGTCTAGCGAAGTGTGCTCGAGCGTTATCTTGTTGAAAAACATTAACATCTTGATGCCTAGCCATAATATAATCGATGTAGCGTTGGGCGTTTAAATTTCTATTGATAGTGGTGAGTGGAGTTTTATGGTTGAACGGTATTCCTCCCCATACCATGACACTACCACCACTCCAACGATCTGTGTCTTGGATACATGAATATGCATAGCGTTCTCATCGTCGTCTCTACACACGAATTCTTCCATCACTACGGCGAAGATGGGTTCTTGATTCGTCCGTCCATAAGACAGTTGTCCATTGCCTGTGTAACCATCTCTGACGAAGTTGTGTCCATCTAAGGCGATTTTGGTGTCATACTGCTGTCAGCATGTTACCACGGAAAGGCCGCCGTGCCCTTTATTCACTGCTGCGCAAACGGCTTCTTACCGAGTTTGCTCCAATTTGTCTCCTATGAACGCCGACATTCTCTCGTGCTGATTGGACAACCGTACGGAAACGATCTCGCAGGTGCTGAAGACGAGTGTACCGGTCCTGTTGGGCAGTAGTTGCTCTCTGTATTCTGGGACGTGGCCTATCATTCAAAGATCCAGTTTGGTTGAATCTTTTGATGAGTCTGGTAATTGTTGTGGCCAAATACTGTGTGCAATTTCACGACTTGAAATGCCACCTTGCACCATGCCCCAAACTTCATGTCTCTGGTAGTCTGAATTTCTTGGTATCTCCGCCTTAGTTTATTGCAGTGGCTTACAAAAAAGGATTGGAAATTTCAATTCTTAAGCAAGGCTTTCCAAAACAAACATGAGAAAATCACTTTTACGTAAAATAGCGCTGCAGTCCACTCTCCCCACTTTTCTGCAACCAAGCTCGTATCTTTTTTTCTACAATCATTCAAGCTTAAAGTTGTCGAAAGAAGTCTGACAATTCATTTTCAATCCGATATAGGTAATCATTCAAAAAAAATTAATATTTTTTTTAATATTTGAAATTTACAAGTAATGCGTATTCATTTGCACTCAGTTTAGATATATATCTACTACTTTCTATCATTTTTTTACTTTTAACCGTAAATAAAATGTTTGTACGGAAACCGATGCCTGTCACGCGGTTTTAAAAAAAAATCTTACTCGTTATAAGGACTTTGTCTTGATTCATTTTATATGTATGTTGTATAGTTCTATTTTGAACCGAATTTATATACATGTCAGTTGCAAGATGATAGATGTATAAGTCTTCTATATGACGCGTATGTATCTGTTTTTTAGTATAATTTTAATCTTAAAAGTGTTGTTTTTTTTCTGACATTGTGGGTTCATAAGAGAACTATTTCTTAAATTACAATGTATAGTTTTTGAAACATTGTATAATCGATAAACAAAATATAAAACACGCAGAACAGTGACAACTTTATCGGGAAAACATCCTTAAATAACCAAAGCGATTTCAAAAATAATCACCAATGCAATAATTCCCTTACCTAGCCCAATCATATGCTATTCCAGATTAAAAAATCAACAGGGAAAAACATATAAGATCATTGAATATTAATCTAGTTTTGTTGTCTATAAACAGATTCGATGCGAGCACTTCAAATGCAAAAACCGTACAAAGAAAAACGACCTTCGTTCCTTCATACATTGAGGACCACGACTGTCTGTTGATGAACACACTGTGCATATAATCGAAAAAGCCCATTTTATTCTTTCAATCAAAGAATGATAACTCAAAGGTTCTAAGTTACTTTTTCAACACCTATATTAGTTAAAACCTATTAGATGATTTTGAAATAAACAACTTGTTAGCCAGATTGATCGAGTGTTGCGTGCCTAATGGTAAGACAGTAATATTTCATGCACTTTTTTTCTGACATAACGGCAATAAAATTTCGGACATTGTTTCATTTAAATTTGCTGTAATTTAAGTTTTGAATGCGTTTAAAACTAAGGAATAAATTCCCCTTATTCAAACCTCGGATTCTTTGTGCGCATTTGGCCATACTTCATGCCTTTAATAAAAAAAAAGATTATTTTGGACTAAAAGAAACCCAATTTATTGTTAATATAGACCCATGGAGTGCAATTAAGTTAGAACCAATTGTGAAAATAAGGACTTTTCACTTGCACAAAGCAGTACTAAGTGGGGCATTTCGGGAGTTGCCCAATTTGTAAAATATTCAACCTTTAAACTTGAACATGTGTGAAAATGAGTCTTACCTTCGAAATGAGCCATCATATATATCCCATTTTATGATATGAACAGATGAAAGGAAGAAGGTTACTGTTGTCGTATATGGGAATTGAATTGCATATCTTGACCCAAATATTGTCTGGCAGATCAATTTTCATATTAAAATGACCTAGCAAGTTAAAATAATCTTAGGGGTCTGTCATGTAATAGAAGTTCCTATCATTATACAAGTTCAAATGGAAACAAAATTCAGGAATATATTCTATTCCCACTGGAATAATTATAACAATATATGTTCCTAATGGAATAAATTGAAGAGAACATTTGTACAAACAGGACACGAAGAACTCTCACAATAAAAATCCTGATAAAAAAATCCTAAAAAGCTTTCAAAAAACTTCCAAATAATTTGTTCTAGGACACCAAGTATTAAATTGCATCCTCAAATGGGCAATGAAGGATTAGCTTACAACAAAGTTTTGGCATTGTATTTGATCAACATTAGTATTTTAATGTTTTGTCATTTAGTCTGAATCTCTCTGGTCTGAACACTTTGTTTCGACAGGAGCTGATGTAGCAGGTATTGCTTGATCATCAGATGTGTTGATAGAAGAGAGAATGTGTTCCTATGAACTTGCCAATACATTAAGGGGTATTTTGACTCAGAAATGAAGCCACTTAATTAAACGATATAGATAAATAATTTTTAAATTGTACCTGTTTTTTTACTTTACAATCATTCAAAAGAATGCTTGTCACTAGATTGAAAATAATGTTTAGTACAAACATTGTATCATGTCTAAATATTAGCAATGTTTTGCTAATTAGATAACATACATGTAATCGTGACATTGTCCCTAGGCTGTTTTATTACACATTTAGTCTAATTAATTGCCAATTGTTTTTACAGCGGATCATTTTTATTTCTTTAACTTTCATAGTACATACTTTTTCGTGTACTAAGTAACTACGCATGAATGACCACAAGGGTAAGATTTCATTGTATCGTAATCAAGATATTGAAATACAAATTGCTACTGGCTATTTTGAAAAAAATGTGGTGTTCCAAATTAAACTAAATAGTCTGTAATTAATTTTCAAATTAATTTTTAAACATCCCACTATTTAATCTTTGGATCAAAAAATGTTTTTGACAATTAAAAGTTTCTTTCAATTAAATAAAGAGTAACAAATATTCATTGTAGTTCATTATAACTTGATTAGAGTAAAATGCCATCTAAATTTGTAATCATTTATATTATCTTCCATGTAATTACTTTGTACACAAAAAAAGAGTGAACCATGAAACCTTGTAAAGGGAAATACAAGCAACTTGATATATTTCGTCATGAATGGATTGATTATTGGTTGCTTAATGTCCAGTGACAGATATTTCATGCATGTAAACTATTCACTAGACTACCTATGGTAACATACCAGGGGCAGATCCATCCATTTTTTAAGGGGTTCCAATCCAAAATAAAGGGGGAGGGGTTCAACTGTATGTTCTTATTCAAAGCATTGATCATCCCCCCTCCCAAAATAAGCGTTTTCCACCACCCTCTTTTGGAATATGCCACTGCAAACTATCTATATGTTTTGAAATTTGTCATGTATAGTAAAACACAGCTTTATACAAATATACCAATAAACATACTTACACCAGCAACTACATTCTTTTCATTCTGAAGTCAATATCTTACAATGATAATAGTGAGTAGATTTACAAAACTATGTAAATGAGCTACAGCTAGTCAGCCAAAACATATCAATAGACTAATAAAAAGGATTACTGAAGTTGTAAATATGTGCTAAATTGGATAGTGTATAGAAAGGTATATACTATGAAAATAAGAGCTTGATTTTAAACATATTAAACATTTTAATAATACAAAAACTATATCTAAAAAAACATGGCAATTTATTAATTTTATAAGCTAAAAACTACGTAAAAAAATTAATGCCATAGTTAGTTTTTTCTTGCATGTAGGCTTGGTGTGACATTATCTTCCAAACGGTATCATAGCTTTTTTGCATTTGCAAGAATTTTGTGCCCGATCCTTTTCATTTACACCTTTTGTTTGCGAGTGAAAAGCTAGCCTTTTTGCAGCTGCGTACAGTGATACCGAGGTCTTTGGCCATTCTGATGTCTACTTAAATTAACTATGTTATTTTCCAGTTACTTCTTGTGTAAATAAACTCATCATAGATAGCAGTTCATTAAGAAATTTTTGGAATTTGATTTTTTTAGGTCGACATATTGCCATTCACTCGTAATAAAAAATCGGTAATGACCATCGGTATAAAATGTGTTGACTTTAAATTTGACAATTAAGTAAAATTAACTATGCAAAACTTTTTATTTTTATTAAGCTTATCTATTTATTATTATATAATAATAAAATAACCTATATGATAGCGTCATGACCATACGCGTATGGTCCCAATACTCATATGGTCCGGAAAATATATACATGCTACCAATATATTTAGATTAAGATCTTTCTAAAAAACTGAACAACAACAATAAATGATTCTCACATTTTTTTTTAAGTTATAAGACTATTTTGCAAACATTTCTGTATGTCAAACACAATTTCTGACCATTTACACCATAAAAGTACATGTAATTGAAATGTTATTCAAAAGAAATTTAGCATAACTTGCATTTTTCATTGTAATTAATTAAATTACTATTACATGTAATTAAAAAAATGCTCAATTACACATTACATTCAATTACTTGGAAAATTGCAATGCATTACACTCAATTACCATTACATTTTCAATTACCCCATATCTGGTACCAACCAACCCTGTTTTCTCTACAAGAAGGCAGGAAACAAGTTTTCATGTTTTACCTCAATATTGATGGAATTTAGAAAGAATGAAACAATCCCATTATTATAAAATACAGAAATGTTTTATGATTGAAATTAGACGTATATATTTATAAAAATTCGAAAAAAAACTTAATGATAACCTGTATTTTTTCATTTTCGTATGAGTAGAAATCAGAGATTAATACTGAAAGCTAGCTCATATCGCATTTTAAAGTAATGCTAATTAATAAACCCTGTAAAAACAAATCACACAAGCGTGTCATATTTAGACGTCTGACACATGTGGAACAGGATTTACTTATCCTTTCGGAGCAACTGAAATCACCTCCAGTGCTTGGTGGGATTAGGCATCAACCGTAAGCTTTCTATGCTGCGTTATGTGTGCTGTTGTTTGTCTGGTTTTTATCTTTTTTCCAGTTTCAGCCACTGCGTTGTCATATTATATTTGTTTTATCATGACTTTGATTGCCCCTTTGGTATCTTTCATCTCACTTTAATGGCACCTTCATGTGCATGTACACAATATGCATCCCTGTAAAAGCTTCACATATTGTAATGTACTATTTTACTATTTATTCATGTATTGGTCTGTGCTGAATTTACTTGCGCTGGTTGGTTCCTGTTACGTAGTGTTGTCTGTTGAGCGATATTTTAAGCATTGCCATATAAGCGGGAAATTTGTCTAGCCATAAAACCAGGTTCAACCACACATTTTACTTCAAATGTGCTGTACCAAATCATATTGCATTTATTATCTTTGTCCGTTTCTATGTATGTTGGCGTTTGATTTTGTTGTATTTCAGTTTTTCTGTTTTTCCATTGCTTTCCTCTTATAGTTGATTTGTTACCCCCGGTTTTAGTTTTACTCATATTTGTTTTTGCTTAATCGAATTATGACTATTGAGCAGCGGTATACTACTGTTGCCTTTATCTATATGACCTAGTAAGCACACTAACTCATTACAGTTGTCACAAGAGAGTTAATTGATGCACGCACCAAAATTTTGGGCCTTAAATATGGAGGTTTTTGGTGTAAAAAAAGTGCAAAATATTATATAAATAATCTTGATATTAAGTTGACTTTAATACTCAATTGATATAACCTTTGCGAGTGTGGTCTTGAGAAACGATGATAGTCCATCGGGACAATAGAAGGCTGACCCGTGTTAAGAGAGAGCCATATCTCTTGCATGTAAAAGACACCCTTGTAGATTTCGAAAGAGAGAAGGCAAATTCTGATAAAGGCAGCCCTCGCACCCGCATAGTGGAAAGGGATTAATATAATTTTCAATTACTTGTTTTCCAATCCACTATAAATAAATATCTGTAAACTTGATAGATGGATAATATCTTTATGAAGGACAGATGAAACACTAAGTCCCTTCCCTAACTTCCTTTGACAAAAGATATAAAAATCTTATAGCAAATAAATATCAAATTATTCCCCTCAGCAAAAGTTGAGAAATCCTAGACAAAATGTTTTCATTTCTGTTCGCTTTTGGTGAAATTTAACACACAGTCATAAAAATAGGAATGTAGCTTTGTATGATATTTAACCATGAATTCTGCTCAAACCAATGCGAAGGGTCAACCTGAACTTACTACCAGTTATGAGAAATATGGATCATAGTTGAATGCCTCATGGTGACTTGAAGATGAAGGACAACAATAAAAACGCGCATATTCAGGTTTTACCATAAAAAAAAGTTAGCTAGCTAACTTTTAACTCCTTAACATAGTAATAATACTCCAATAAGTAGTTGCTATGTACTTTACATGCTTAAAAAGATGTTTGGAAATTTTACTTAGCTATGGTATTTTGACCCCCCTGCCATGGTATATTGACCCCTCCCCCTTTTATACCTCCAAATTCAAAATTATATCTAATGTAACTCATTTAAATTGTAATAATACTCCAATAAGTTGTTTATATGTATTTTACTTGCTTGAAAAGATGTTTTGAAAATTTTATTTAGTCATGGTATTTTGACCCCCTGCCATGGTGTATTGACCCACCCTCCCCCTCTTTTACACCTCCAATTGAAAAATTCTAGCAATTAGAACTTCTTGACATAGTTATTATACTCCAATAAGTAGTTGGTGTGTACTTTATAAGCTTGAAAAGATATTTAGAAAATTTTACTTAGCCATGGTATTTTGATCCCCCTGCGGTATATTGAACCCCCTACTATTTACCTTTTGTTTAAAAAAAATATCTAGCTAACTTTTAACTCCTTAACATAGTAATAATACTCCAATAAGTAGTTGCTATGTACTTTACATGCTTGAAAAGATGTTTGGAATTTTTACTAAGCTACAGTATTTTGACCCCCTGCCGTGGTAGGTTGACCCTTCCCCCTTTTATACCTCCATATTCAAAATTATATCTATTGCAACTTATTTAAATTGTAATAATACTCCAATAAGTTGTTTATATGTATTTTACTTGCTTGAAAAGATGTTTTGAAAATTTTATTTAGTCATGGTATTTTGACCCCCTGCCATGGTGTATTGACCCACCCTCCCCCTCTTTTACACCTCCAATTGAAAAATTCTAGCTATTATAACTTCTTGACATAGTTATTATACTCCAATAAGTAGTTTGTATGTATTTTACATGCTTGAAAAGATATTTAGACAATTTTACTTAGCCATGGTATTTTGATTCCCCTGTGGTATATTGAACCCCCTACTGTTGACTTTTGTTTAAAAATATCTAGCTAACTTTTAACTCCTTAACATAGTTATAATACTCCAATAAGTAGTTGCTATGTACTTTACATGCTTAAAAAGATTTTTGGAAATTTTACTTAGCTATGGTATTTTGACCCCCCTGCCATGGTATATTGACCCCTCCCCCTTTTATACCTCCAAATTCAAAATTATATCTAATGTAACTCATTTAAATTGTAATAATACTCCAATAAGTTGTTTATATGTATTTTACTTGCTTGAAAAGATGTTTTGAAAATTTTATTTAGTCATGGTATTTTGACCCCCTGCCATGGTGTATTGACCCACCCTCCCCCTCTTTTACACCTCCAATTGAAAAATTCTAGCAATTAGAACTTCTTGACATAGTTATTATACTCCAATAAGTAGTTGGTGTGTACTTTATAAGCTTGAAAAGATATTTAGAAAATTTTACTTAGCCATGGTATTTTGATCCCCCTGCGGTATATTGAACCCCCTACTATTTACCTTTTGTTTAAAAAAATATCTAGCTAACTTTTAACTCCTTAACATAGTAATAATACTCCAATAAGTAGTTGCTATGTACTTTACATGATTGAAAAGATGTTTGGAATTTTTACTTAGCTACAGTATTTTGACCCCCTGCCATGGTAGGTTGACCCCTCCCCCTTTTATACCTCCATATTCAAAATTATATCTATTGTAACTTATTTAAATTGTAATAATACTCCAATAAGTTGTTTATATTTATTTTACTTGCTTGAAAAGATGTTTTGAAAATTTTATTTAGTCATGGTATTTTGACCCCCTGCCATGGTGTATTGACCCACCCTCCCCATCTTTTACACCTCCAATTGAAAAATTCTAGCTATTATAACTTCTTGACATAGTTATTATACTCCAATAAGTAGTTTGTATGTATTTTACATGCTTGAAAAGATATTTAGACAATTTTACTTAGCCATGGTATTTTGATTCCCCTGCGGTATATTGAACCCCCTACTGTTGACTTTTGTTTAAAAATATCTAGCTAACTTTTAACTCCTTAACATAGTAATAATACTCCAATAAGTAGTTGCTATGTACTTTACATGCTTAAAAAGATTTTTGGAAATTTTACTTAGCTATGGTATTTTGACCCCCCTGCCATGGTATATTGACCCCTCCCCCTTTTATACCTCCAAATTCAAAATTATATCTAATGTAACTCATTTAAATTGTAATAATACTCCAATAAGTAGTTTGCATGTATTTTACATGCTGGAAAAGATATTTTGAAAATTTTACTTTTTAAATTTAACTGAACCATGGTTTTTTGCCCCCTCCCCCTTTTTACCATAAAAATTTAAAAAAAACTACCATTATATACACATTAGTGTTTGTTGAAATTTCAAATAATTAAAGCATTCAAGTAACATGGTCTAGTTATAATGCCTCAAGAAGTATTTCGAATGAAGTTTTGTTGGTTAAGACTTCAGAGCACTTGAACCAAGCAAAGATATTTCTTTTTAACCAATCATGGAAAAATTGACCTCCCCTTCTCGTATGAATGATTTTTAATCATGATACGCTTTAGAATAATGTATAATGTTCTTATAATCATCTAGAATGAAAAAAAAAAACAGGGGGTTCAATTTATCAGGAGGGGATTTTCCATACAGCGGGGTCAATTTACCATGGGTTTCAAAATACCATATGACACCGGCCCATAATAATATTGTAAAATAAATAATTATCAAAATAGTTATTGAAATTTAATTTCAAATTAAGCATACATGAAAATAAATCATATTTTCTTCATACTTAAATTATATGCTATCACAAGCATGTTCACACATCAAATTTGCTGTAAATATACTAGTACATATTGAACACATAAAACAAAATATCACTAGTAAATGGGTAATAACTGATTATTAGTTTCTTATAAAACGTATGGAAGAAATAATTGCAATTGTAAGCATTTGTTCAAATACAATTATAATACATCTAGACTTATAAGGAATAATAAATTTGAAACATAACATTTAAATACACTTCATGTGGTATTATTTGTGGTAAAACCGGTATATTGTAAGGGGTACGCGCACCCAGATGTTTTCATTAATTAACCCAGGAAGAGATGGCAGAGAAGGAAGAGAATCAGTATCGCGCGCAAACCATTAAAGTTTCGACAAAAAATCGATACAAGTCATTTCGGGAATTTTGTACAACAAAAAATGGTTAAGAAGACAACTCAGTGTGCATTTTCAATTTAATGACTTTTCATTAGGGACAAGCATAAGCATACCAACATCTCTCGGTCATTTACAAAAAATGGCAAAGTTTATTTACTATGACTACGAATGTTGCTTCATCTTTCTTAATGAAAATATATTCTTTACAAACACGCTAACGAGAAGATTGCTCTCTGCTTGGACATTAGTGTATGGTACAAAATGATTCAGTAAAGGAAAACGTACTTCATCTATATCAGATTCTATAACAAGAATAACTAGAGGCGCCAAGGAGCCTGTGTCGCTCACCAGATATTTGTATATACAATTGATGCATGAAATAATGCAACTGTTATACTCTTGCTTTAGTTTCAAAGATATATGTCAAAAACTGCATTTTTCCTCTATGTTCTATTTTAAGCCATGTCTGCCATGTTGATTGGCAGGCAGGGTCATCGTACAATTTAAAAAAAACTAGATATCCCTAATGCTGAATTCTTTCAGGAGACTTTTGTAAAAGATTACAAAAATTTACGAAAAATATATTTGACTATAAAGGACAATAACTCCTTATGGGGTCAATTGACCAGTTTGGTAATGTTGACTTGTTTGTGGATCTTACTTTGCTGAACATTATTGCTGTGTAGTTTATCTCTATCTATAATAATACTCAGGATATTAACCAAAAACTGCCGAATTTTCTTAAGATTACTATATCAGGGGCAGCAACCCAACAACAGCTTATCTGATTCGTCTATAAATTTCAAGGCACATTGACCCGATGAACAATTTTACCAGATTTGCTGTAAATGCTTTGGTTTCAGAGATATTAGCCAAAATCTACATTTAACCCTATTAAATGCTCTATTTATAGCCATGGCGGCCATCTTTGTTGGTTGGCCGGTTCATCGGACACATTTTAACTAGATACCCCAATGCTCATTGTGGCCAGGTTTGGTTAAATTTGGCTCAGTAGTTTCAGAGGAGATGATTTTTGTAAAAGTTAACGGACGACGGACGACAGACAACGGACGACGACAGACGACGGACGTTAAGTGATTTGAAAAGCTCACTTGGCCCATTGGGAATCATTTCTAAAGTTACAATATTTGATGTTGTGTTTTTGTAGTTCAATGGATTAGTAGCACGTGCACGTGTATCATTTAAAAGCTGATTGTCATTTTTTTCTTTATTTTTTGTACATTTTACATCTTTTTAAAGTTCATAGATTAGACTATGAACTTTAAAAAGATGTAAAAAGTACAAAAATTAAAGAATAGAAAAGTGCGACTTCCATACTTAAGGATTGAATATATAAATTTGCGGTAAGTATTTATATTTTAAGATAATAGACATATGTCATCGTGAGTTTAGTAAGTAGGATATGCAGTATGGATAATTACTAGTACATACATTAAGATAAGGTTAAAATGTTCTGAACTCATTAACCAATAAGTGTTAAGGGCAAAAAAAAAAAATTCAATAAAAAGCAAATAAGAAATTATACATTGAAAGTAAGTATCTTATGAATAAATACAATATTAGAAGAATACAATTAGTTAAAACATAGAAAACCAACTATGTACGTAAAATAATAGTTGTTTTTCGTGCAATTTGAAATATTATCGTTTATTCCATATTGATAGATCTTTCATAGGATTTTCTATATGAATTGGATTTTGAATAAAAAGGCATATTCATCTGCTGAAAAAAGTATATTCATCGTGCAAAACGTCGCGTGTTTTAATGTGTATAGTTTTGGTAAAAAAAGTTTGATGTACATTTCGTTTTGGTTAATATTTTCATTACATACATTTCTCTCAGAATATGGAATAAAACAATTACTGTCCTTTGTTTCGGTAAATATGTGGTTTAATTGACTTTTGAAAAACTGATATTCACTTCGGCCATTGGCCTCAGTGAATATCAGTTTTTCAAAAGTCCATAAAACCACACATTCACCTCATCAAAGACAGTAATTGTATAATATTCACGAAGTATAAGTTTCACAATCTTTTTTTTGTCGTGTTTTCTTTCCAATTTAAAAATGTTAATAAGACCGAATATATAATTACATTCAATTCATAAGATTCATTTATAACACCTCAAATAATTGATTCCTCCGAATTGGTTTGCTATTATAACTGGTTTTACAAAATTAAATCATAACAACACCTCCATCATTAATTTGTATATTATTCGAAATCAAGATGCACCATTGTTTCTTGGCTATTCTAACATAAGTGACAACTTCCATTGGACCGTTGGAGTTTATTGAAGCTTTACTACAATGAACATGATATAACAAATAATTTGCCATTGTAATTGGTTAGCTATTGTATTTGCAGCATTATTTATGGTTACACAAAACATCTGTCAGGTAGATGAAATCAAATAACTAAATATCAAAAGCTTATTCAATAAATTAAATACATTTTTCCAATCTATTCAGGCAAAGGCTGGATATGTTGTGGAAGTACTTACCCACCAAACACCTTTTTTTTCAAATATTGAATGATTTCATTCATTCTATTCAATCCTGGAATATGTACTATCATATCGTATGTATCAAACAAAGCTACCATTGTCACTTCGTTAGAGGATTGCAGGAAAAGCATACTTTTGTCGTATTCATGCTTGTTTCCTGTTCCAGAACCGCAATCTTTTGGATCAGAAATCCATAGAATTGGTCTAAAAACGTGGACATTTCGCCCATCATCAAGTTCTCGGATGTATAAGAATTTTATACCACCTAATTCAACACTTGCCAGTTGTATAAGTATTCTATCATGCTTAAAGCCTTCAAGAAGATATTGTAGCTGAGGTTGTGAAATGTTTGAAATGTTACCTATCTTGTTGTAAGTCGTTCCATAGGAACCATATAATCCACAACCACTGACAGCACCATTTGAATTATCAGTCACGCTTTTTGTAAAAGCAGCCCAGCTGTTAAGAGAATAAAATATTGTTTAAAAACTTGGTTAATAAGAAAATAACACGTATACATTTGAAATAGAGTTGCCAGGTTGACCGATATATCTTTCATTGCAGGTGTTACATAAAATATGATGAAATACGTTTCCTGTTTTGAAATTCATATCTATATTCGAAAAAAATAGTTTTGACGCTTAAAATGATATTTAATGTCCAATTTCCATATATTCATAAAGACGACATTTTAAGTCATTGCATTTTTAATTTTGTATTCCATTGTACTTATGTCATGAAAATTAGTACTACTAGCTTTCAAGGCTGCCGTTTACTTTTCAGCAAGGTTTCCCTTAATAAAAGATTTTTTATTTTTCAGTTATTTGGAAAACCGGCAAGTTGGTTCTTATGGCGATGAATATGTCAAGATTGCATGGGTTATCAATGCTTACAAAAAGTATAGTTTCATGTTTCTCTCATTATGTGCTGTGGACCTCAGTTGTGTCATTTGTATAGGTTTTGATTTTCTATTCCCTGGAAAAATAGTAATTTTTAATAGTTTTAAATTTGATACTTCAAACATTCCTCGATTAATTAGAACGTATTTTCTTCGTGGACTGATTACTCACAATAGTACATACACATCTTTCATGACAAAACGGTTAATTTCGTTTCCCGTGTTAGGGATGGCACGAATGAATTCAAAAATTGGTAGGTGTCTGTCTGCTCATAATATATATCTGTCATTTAGTTTTTTTTCTTCAATTCCTTAAAGGGGCACTAGCTGTCAGATTAATGTTCACCGATTTAAATCAAATTTTCATATTTGATTTATAACAATGTAAAACATATATCTAAATAAAGGCAACAGTAGTATACCGCTGTTCAAACTCATAAATCCATGGACAAAAAAAAAAATCGGGGTAACAAACTAAAACTGAGGGAAACGCATAAATATAAGAGGAGAACAACGACACAACACTACAATGTAACTAACACACACAGACACGGACCAAGCATCAGACAAAATCCCACGAGAATAACAAATATAACATCAAAATCAAATACATGAATTTGGGATAGACAAGTATCGTGACACGTCTTATCGCAATGTCAATTTACACTCAAAATTGTAAACTATTAAAAGTCTAAAATAAGCAATTAAGACGATAAAGGCATGGGAATACGAAGCTTCCCCTCGTGTGTATTTTAGTCTAGCCGCCATCTAATTAACTATCGAGTTAACCTCTAAAGTCATCCGATGACCATATTAGCGATGTAAACATGATATAGATATAAATAGATTAAGCAAACTTGTGCTGTTGATTTTTGTTTAGATCTATTTAATTTCATATTATAGATGAAAAATAAATGTTTATTATCGTTTTTACCTGTAAAAGAATGATTTTTTGAGGATCAAATCAGTCAATCAAATGATTTACCTTTGTTTACTTTCAATCTTGACATTCTTTCCTTTAAATAACTTTACACATACAATTCACGTGTTATACCTCTCAAGCTAAGGGGTTAAATTGAAGTCCACATGAATACGGTTCCAATGAGGTCGAATTATTCACTTGCAATAATTCATAATCAATGTTTGTTTAGCTCATTTTGACAAAATTGAACCATACTGGCTGCTAAACATGCTAAAAGCGAATTATCATTTCATTATTTCCATTTCAATAATGATTAAGCCAAACAAATGATACATTTATTTTTTTTATATCTCGTAGCTAGTGCCCCTTTGATATAAAAATAATCAAATGAGCAACCTTTGAACGTTTGATTCAGTGGTATATTTAATAGAATTAGGTTATAATGTGTTTGCCACTTTTATCAGCTAATTCAATGATACTAGATTTATCTTTTGTTAATCTGATCACAGGTTGATGTTGGTTTTTTGATAAATTATTGTTTACTGTGTCTGGCTATTTGGATGTTTATAGAAATTTTGACGGCTGATATATATATAAATAAAAGTCAAAATGTTTATTATTTTTCCTTCTTGTGGTGTAAATTTAGATTTTGTCCTCAATATTGATTGGGCATCTTTATCATTTTTAACTATATTGATCCTAATGTAATATGGGGTACAAAACGTATCCAAGGACATTTCTCAAGTTCTAGGTGTGTTCACCACATTCAGACTACTTACGAGTGATACTTCTGCAATTTAGCACCACTATTGATTTAAATATAAAACATTTTATTTTCAGTTAACAAATCTGGATCACAGTATATAACTCTCCCATTTAAAAGGTAAAACAACAAAAATACCAAACTTCTCGGAAAATTCAAAACGGAAAGTCGTATAAACTTCCATTATATTGACAACTATGTGTGCATAAAACAAACAGACATAAAAGGTAAAAATGTCAAAGTTAACTTTTGATATTATTATTGCCACGATTCGTTACACTTTCACATCAAACTTGAAAGCATTTTAGGGTGTGATCAACAATTACTGAATGGAATATTATTTGTGGATAGTAAGTTATAGATTCCTAATAAATGTATAACACGTGCAAAGAAGACTTTGTTTAGTATATACTAGTATACATTCATTGGTCAAATAATTTCTCTGATATCATAATCAAAAGATGACTTTAAATGTTTAAAATTAAAAAAATAAGTTGGAAATCAAAGTTGATCTGATAAATTTTATAAGGTGAACGTTAAGATAGAATTCAAAACTAACCCGAATTTTGAAAAGGTGATTGTTGAAAAACAGAAATTGAATGTATCAAAAAGTGTTGAAACGCTTAATATCTATTGAGTGTAATTTTCCGGCATATGTTTGTTTAATACAGGCGTCAAACATCAGTGTATAGCTCCAACATACGCCGGGCGTGGTAAAAAATCATGTACGCTGCCAATACGCTAGAAATTTTGGATGTATTCAACCTGTCAATCATAACTGTATCGTGTGCACAACGAGCTTTAAGCGTGAATTGGGCATACGAGAAGGGTACCTAAGCGTTTATCGGGCGTTTAAATAACGTATGTTGGCGTATTTCTAGCGTTTGTCTTACGTAGATGGAATGCACGCTACGAAGGAAAAAAGTCTCTTGAACTTATTTGATACGCGTCCCAGTCGTATCTGGAACAATAGCCCGTGCTTTCGTCGTGTGTGGGGGTTTAATTCCCGAGGGGTTACTGAATATCTTTTTGTTGATAACTGTGCCGAAAGCACTTGCCAAATCATATCCTGTTCTAACAGGAAAACATTGAAAAATATACCCTGTTATAAAGAGAAATATTGAAAAACATACCCAGTTCTAGACACGCTTAGAAAATGTATACCGGGTATACCTTGTTCTAGACACGCTCCCGAAATATGCACCAGTAATGATCCTTTAAGCTTCTCTAAAAGGCTCGAAGCATCCTCCAGGCAAGTCTGGAGGAAGCTCAATAGAATAAATATATGTCCCCTAAACATATAGGAAGTACCCCCGGGGTTTAATTATGGGGTGTTTGTCACAAACACACCCTGATAAGTTTAAGTTAAAGTCGAACGAGCTTGAAGCATATACAACGTGCCATAAACGTTTCTGAAACTTATCTGTAGCGTTTTTCAACGCGCTTATAGCGTATGTATTACGTGCGTGTAGCGTACATGTATACGCTTGGCACACGTTTGAGCTGGGTGAACATTTTTATGCTGCATAAAAATTTTCTGGAGTTAAAGCGTTCGTCAAGCGTATACCTCTGCATTTCGACGTACTTCAAACTTGTGCATCGAGCGTTAAACGATTGATTAGCGTTCCTCTGGCATGCAACTAATGTATACGAACTTTGTCAATTTTCTCTGTACGTCTGGTGCATGCCGGTCTATACGCCAATGAGTGACGCCGGCATCAGATTAAAGTAATAAATGTACTACCTTTATTAAAGACAAACTAGTTGACGTAACGATGTATTAATATGCACCTTTGCGAAATTTTCTGTTGAGGGCATTGACTTTGTTTTTCTTGCAATGTTTTCTTATTTAGGGAAATCGCTTTTTTTTTTTTAATAATGTTTCTATATTCTTTGAAGGCCATTACAATGAAATTGAACTGTAGTTTTAATTGATAATTCGTTTGTTAGTGATTGCGTTCCGCAATATCTGAACAGCAATATGGAAGTAGAAAAAAAAGCAATTAAAGCTAACCTCTCTTTGTTTAAGTCAATAACGGCTTTTGATTCCTTCGTTTTCTGTTCCAGTTCATCTCCTTTCTGTAAAAATATTGGCTTGAGATCAATATTTTGTAATCTACAAAATATATAACATACTTTCTGTAAATTCAGAAATTATTACGAGGTTTTTATCATTGCGAAAATGCGACAGAGTTGTAAACGCAATAATTTAAACTCGCATTTTGGAATATTTCATATGAACTGAACAGGATTTTCTCAAAATCGAAACATTAAAATCGCATTTAAGTCTAAAATGACAACATCGTAATAATAAATGCACGCAATAATTTCTGAATTTACAGTATATCACATTGGAAACACGAAAAGTTACTCGTTAGTGCCTTATGTTTTACACTTTATCATCAATGTTCATGATATGCAAATAGAAGATACTTACAATGTACCCAAGAACGGGATAAAAAATATTCAAAATCATAGTTAAATATTTGAACGAAACCTGTAAACATTGTCTTGTGTATAGATCGACCAAACAAAAGATTACAAGCAGCGAACAGAGAAAAATGTATTTCAGCCAAGTCAATCTAACATGAAACTAAAATTATTTGAAGATCAACAGCCTAGTCATACGTCATGTAGCCATTAATTTATATATATCGAGATGAAAATTAAGATGGATGAACATTATTTAGTTTATAAATTTAATATCATAAACCATTTTTGAACTACCGTTGCAACTCAGAACCTTAACATTGTTTTATCTAATTGGCTTCGACAAGATTTTTAGGATAATATCTTAAAACGGTTGTACCAAAAGCAGATGAGATCTTAAATTATCATTAGGGTATAAGTGATTGTTTCAACTCATGACCTTATCATTATCCTATATTGTTTCGCCTTGAAATCTTAAATGGCAAAGCAGAAGACTTTAATCTGCCGGATTAGACACGTATAAAAACGTACAATAGACTCACAGCAGATAGAATGAAATTCAAAACAGTGTGGCTGTGGCCATTGCTTGACACATTAAATTCATCCATGTACTAGGACAATTTACGTGAACGTTTGTCTGTAACGACCACTGTTCACGACGTACCTACGATAGACATTTAAACTGTGGGGTCACAAAAGGTTTCTTAACGCCTTTAATTATAAAATAATTCGAAAATTAATCAGGAATATAACCTTTATGTTTTGATTTATATAATTGGTATAAATCAAAACATCGTGTTATTTCTGATTAATTTTTCGAATTACTTTATTAAGGTGTTGAGAACCTTTGGTGACCCCATAGTTGAAGTGTCTTTAAAAAGTACATAGTGAACAGTGGTCGTTACAGACAAACGTTCACCTAAATTGTCCCAGTCAATGGATGAATTTAATGTGTCAATCAATGGCCACAGCCACACTGTTTTGAATTTCATTCTTTAGTGATCGGTTGAGTTTGTGTTGATTATGAATAAATATTTTCTCACTTTTCAAATGTAACCTTATTTGTTCGATTGAATATGATGCAAAATGTAAATAGGCAGACATTCCTTTTGTTCTGGTACGAAGTGAAACCTAACATTAAAATTAATATATATTAAGTATTGCGTATGAAATAAAGGTGTTGTTGAAACCTTCTTATGTACATATTTCAAATAAAAAAAATTATATAATTTTTAGTGAAATGCTAAAGATTCGAAGATTCATGCAATTGAATACACGAAATCTTCATGTTTAGAAAGATAATGGCGCAAACAGGTTAGATAAAAGCTGTTAACTTCTTAATATTCAATCACAAAGGTGTTTCTATATGTATGTGCAGACAAATTATGTATGAGCGTACCTTGTATGTATATTTGTATTTTGCATTTGCAATTCTTTGTTACGTCAATATCCCTGGTACGGGTGCAGATTTAAAAACAGATCATTCAAAAGTAGAAATATTTTTTTAAATTGTCATAGTAAGTAGTTAATCAAAAAGTTAAAACTACCTGTATTCAAATTTTGAGGTTATTTGTTCTAGCAGTTCTTCCAGAAATATCTTCACGTTGTATTTTGGGATTGGTTCCATTTGAAAATTGTCGTCAATCATTGCATCGTCCAAATCTTTAATTTCTTTCTACAAGATATGGAACGAGTGAAGGAAACTAATACCATGGGTTCCTGTCAACAGTTTGTTCAAGCGTTTATGGACTGCAGCATGGTCCGCACATATTTTTTTTCAATTTTGTTGTGTCTTTGTCTTATGCCTTTATATGTATTTCCATTGAATTTTCTACCTCCGAAACTTTACTTCTAAGCTTAGACTTTATGATATTTATTTTATTCTCTGTTGTTGTCTTCATATCCAATATAAATTTGCGTGCATCTTTCGCCAGGGTCTGTTTGACTGCATCTTTTTCGTCAAGTTTTATCAACACGCCATTTTCCTTTGATTTGACCTCAGCTTCTTTTGTAGCGGCAGACTGTCGTATATCCTCAACAACTGCTTCAGTGTCAGCTGTGATGTGACCATTGTGATTTCCGCTTACACATTTACTGCAAATCAATATCTCGCACTGTTTGCAGTAAAGAATGTACTGCTGCTTATGGATTTTGCATTGTGTTGCTGAAATGAACGCTGTACGATCTATGCCTTTTGCATCAGTTACAGAATGATTTTTCAGTAGTTTGTCATGGGTTGTCCTGCACTGAGAACACAGAGCTGAAACACATTCTCGACAGAAATATAATGCAGTATTAACATCACATAAGTTGCACTTGATAACAGATGTTTTTGCCATTAGGGACAGAACCGATTTCTACTTAAATCCCGAATAATATGAATACTGTAAGTCATACACAAAGGTACGTTTTAAATAATGTCTACAAAGTTAAGGTCAAATGCTATCTAAATAAATATGTTACTTAGAGAGATAACAGGGGTTATGTAAAATATTTACGAAATTCATTATATGCTTCACTATGTATAAGTACAAAATATATGGTATAAGTAGGCATACTATAAAAGAGGGACGAAAGATACCAAAGGGACAGTCAAACTCATCTATCTAAAACAAACTGACAACGCCATGGCTAAAAAGGAAAAAGACAAACAGAAAAACAATAGTACACATGACACAACATAGAAAACTAAAGAATAAACAACACGAACCCCACCAAAACCTAGGGGTGATCTCAGGTGCTCCGGAAGGGTAAGGAGATCCTGCTCCACATGTGGCACCCGTCGTGTTGCTTATGTGATTACAAATCCGGTAAATAGTCTAATTCGTGAAAGGGAAGGGGAGTATAAAAGATGCAATGAGTATATAAATATAAATATACCAAAAAGGTGATAAATATGTGAGAAACACGGCCTTTAATTTTCCTAGCACTTGTAAAAAGATATTTTTGGAGAACCTCGTTTTACGATTGGATTTTTAAACTGCTTTTGTGAAGTAGTTCATATAGTTGATATCAAATTACAACATTTGTAACGATTGTCACGTCATCAAGGACAATTTTGAATTTTAACACTTCCTGGTATTTCATCAGTTCAATTTCTATTTATTATGATTTCGTATTAATATCAGAAAAAAATGATGTAGTATGTTTGCGAATAAGACAACTTAGTATAAGCGTTAAAGTATTTTCTTATCGATAATGAAACAATTAAGGACATTAAAGTTCTTAAACTGCAATATTCTGAATTGATAACTCCGTTTCCAAGGAAGGAGTGCATTGCTATGGTGACAAAATTAAAGAGAATCCCATGCATTTTTCTATTGTTAAAGTAGTATTCAAACTTAATAACTACAATGCTTACTATGATGTACACATTTGCACTTTTCTCAATAACACACGAGACAATTTGATAATTTCACAAAAATCCACAATTCAGAAAAGTTGAAAATATGCATTTTATTTTGTATTTTAGTAAAAAGTTTACAAATTTGGTAGATATGCAATCTTAACTTAAATGAAGCCTATAGCATTTTTATCAATGTTATATATGAAAATTTACGAAAAAAGTTTGATTCTATTCATATTCAGGCTCTGAATTGTAGTGATTTAGCTGATTTTTGAAGAATTTACCACGCTTAACTATTAAACAATAGAGTATCCATTACCATGGCAACCACTCATATTTTCCCATTCCAATTTAGTTTTTGAGCAGTATTCAATTACTGCTTCTACCAGACCATTTATAGAAACAATTGAAACCCTAATATTTCACATGCATATGGCACTCTGCCAGGTTCTTATAATTTAAATAGAGTAAGAAACGCATTTCTATAATAAGTTTGTTTACGCTAGAAGTAAAATAATTGTCATTAACATAATATTTTATACCTTTATTGAACAACAATATCAAATTCATTTATCCCGCAAACGAAATTTCGATTCGAAATGCCTTGTTGGAGATTGACAGTAGTATTACCAACAATTCATACCAGATACAAGACCTAACCAATTACTCTAGTTTGCATTCACTTTATAAAACTTCCAGAGAAGATTCAATCAGTATTTACAGGTGATGACTATGCTTTTACACAGATTCCTAGACATTATAGCGGTATAGGGACCGACATTGCAACAGAAAAGACCATTATAATAATTCAAAGAGATCAGGTAGCACTCAGTTTATTAAAAAACAAAAGTCTGCACTAGTTAGATTGATACTTACCAGATGTGATTGTTCTGTGTTTACACTGCTATGGTGCAGATGCGGAACATAAACAGTGTATAATGTGCAAAGGACAGGCGAACAATTGTTTTGCCTATTCAACAACTATGTGGCTGCCTTTTTTTAACAATTTGTAAACAACTGCTTGTTGTACAAGCTCTTACAGGTTAAGACTCAACTGAGTAGATAAAGGCAGATGTGGTGTGAGTGCAAATGAGACAACTCTCCATCCAAATAACAATTTAAAAAAGTAAACCATTATAGGTTAAAGTACGGCCTTCAACACAGAGCATTGGCACACACTGAACAACAAGCTATAAAGGGCCCCAAAATTACTAGTATAAAACCATTCAAACGGGAAAACCAACGGTCTGATCTATATAAACAAAACGAGAAACGAGAAACACGTATATATTACATAAACAAACGACAACTACTGTACATCAGATTCCTGACTTAGGACAGGTGCAAACATTTGCAGCGGGATTAAACGTTTTAATGGATCCAAACCTTCTCCCTTTTTCCGAAACAATAGCATAACATCACAACATAGAAAAACATACGATAAAATATCAATTGGCAGACTTAACTCAATCAAAAAACGTATGATTACACAATGAATAATGAGTGTCTATTTGAAGTAGGTAAGATATCAGTCAACAGGACTTGTAAGAATACGCACAAAAACTTCAGTGGTCTGCAGAGCTTCGGGAGTCCTGATCAAATGAAGCCTTGTATATATGAGAAATTCAGTTACAAAGCTTTATGATAAAAAAAAATAATAATTTCGTCATAATATGGATAATATGTCTTACATCTAAAAATTGACATTGAGGGTCGTCTGAAAACAAAATTTGAAGACAAAAGAGATGATTTCAGCTATCCAATTGTGACCTTTTCTTTTTTGTTGCCTTTCTCTTATAGTTCCTTTGCTGTTTTAACTCTGTTGTCGACGTTTACTTGCAAAAGTTTTGCATACACCTTCCTAATTTATTTCCTGATATTTTATGCATGAAATATTATGTAAGGGGATAACATTACATGTTTGGGTGCTGAATCTTAATGTTTAAAAATGATTTGGTCCAGTTAAAAAAGCAAAAACTAAGTAAATCTGAGCTAAGCTGTCAAAGGCTGAATTTTAGACCCTCATATTATAGAATTGTCCACACTTTGAGTTAGAGCTAGTAGACTTTTTTTTTTAATTTTGTATTATTTGTTACACTACACTTTAAAAATCTCTTTGAGATAGAACAGGTGATCTATTTTTTAAAAGCTTGAATTTATTGTCTAAAAAGATGCTCTACGGAATAATTGTGTTCTCGAGTTATTTCCTATTACTTTTTGGAAATGGAACTTTTTTTTTAATTTTTAATATTTGATTTTGATATCATGGATTAGATCGATTTCGTTTTCTTTTACACAGGTATTACGTTCCTAAAGATTTTTTTTAGGTCTGACTTCTTTTTTAAAAAAGAGATGCAAATGAGTCCAAAGGGACCGTTTTCAATATTGTGTTTTGTATACTGTTTATCTATTGATCGTTTTTCTGTTTTTGCCATTGCATTGTCTCTTATTTTTCTACTTCTGTGTCTGAAAAATCCCTTTGTACCTTCTCTTATTTCTTATATAGGTCCTGTTTGATATTTAGTAAATTGTATAAGCTTTAGTAGATCAAATACCATGGTATCTTCATGATCGAATAATCAATATATAACTTAAAGGATTTTCTGTGTTTAACTGACCCGACCCCCTTAACGGCTTTCTTTCTCCACCAACGCCTCTATGGCGCAATAAATGAGTTACTTAAGCAGACATTCAAATAGCCGAATATCAAAAAGATGCAGTTATGTTTTGCATTAACAATTTAAAATATCAAATGATTTTACCCAGATGTTGCCGACATGCTTGGCGTGTGTTCCTTTATTACTTCACACTTGCGTATTGTGTGCTTTGATATTTTGGGGGAAAAAGTCTACGCTAATTGTGTTACGGATGTACTTAGGTGAAGTAAGGTAAAAATTAAGAAATTAAGAAATAAAATTGATACTATAAGCTGGTAGAGCATCAATTAAGGATAAAGATAAGCTAAAAATATTGAGAGGTCATGGACCTCCTTTTCGAGATATTTGAGATTTAAAATATAGCGGGAAAAGGCAGACTCGGTCTTTTACCTTATATTTGCATTTGTATTATTTGGGTCTCAAAACAAAAGAATGAAAATCAAAAATCTTCTAAAATTTTGATAAATGACCTTTCATGAGCTATTAAGTCTTATATGAAAAAATAAATGGGTGTTATAGGGCAAAATATTTTACATTATATTGAATGGAAAAACACCAAGGAGTCCGAACAGTTGACACAAATTCCAAAACCTCACCTAAGTACATCCTTAAGATCCCAAGATGGCAACTATAAACAAAAAGCGGGAGAAAGACGGATGACAAATCTAGATAAATAAATGACAAAACAATACAACATTTACGAAACATTATACTGAAAACGAAAGATCATTCAAAACAAATCCAACAATAATTAATCCGTCGAACCCGACGAGTTGAGTACTTAGAAACTACAATAACCCCCAAATTATGTATATGTATGTTTTCCTCTAGTCATTTTAAAAACAAAGTCCATCAAATACATCAATAAAAGCAAGATTACGTAAAGCGACACGGGGATGTTTTGACAATGATGTCAGTTGATTTTTTTTTATTTCAGCTATTTAGCTAGTCATTAGTGAGACAAGAGGGTTAAAAAATCAATATACAATGGGAGGGAGAATGGAGTGTATGGAGCTTTATCTTACCTTATATACATTTCTAGGAATATGATTGGTTAAAAGCGTCCTCGTGGAGACCGTGTAAAGGGAGGCGGGGCTTATTGTATACATGGTTAGTAGTGGTGTTACTTCCCTTTATAAAAACAAAACGGTACTGAGAAAAAATCTTAAAGGTTTCAACAGACGAAGAAATTGATAATTAAATTGGAAATAAATTCATAAAACACATTTAAGTGGGTTCGACGACTTACAGAAAAGAGCGACGATTTACAGAAAAGAACCGAAAAGGACTAAAAAGGACCAAAAAGAACCGAAAAGGACCGAAAAGAACCGAAAAGGAGATCAACGTTTTTTGTAATCGAAGAAAATTAGCAAATTGCAAATTATTTAAGTTTATTAAAAATGAAAGGATATTTTTAACAAAAGTTTATCATTAGGCTTTTAAACCTTATACTGCGACAGGACTACATATAATAACATACTGTACATGTGAAAAATTATAGGTAGGGTCGGATGCCTAACTTATGGAATAGAAAACATAGAACAGACAAGAACATATAAGATATTTATTCATTACTGTCAACCAATCGTTCTACGTTAATTGTATTTATAAGCTAAGTGTCATTATTTTGTCCAATCTCGGTCGCTAATTCATTTCGAACATTACAACAGTTCCTTATATATATTTTTTTGGTATGTGTATATATATTCCATTCATCAGTGAATATATAATAACACGGACATTCGTACAATCGGACAAAAAACAAAATAAAACAAAATATCGTGACGGAAAAATTTACAGTAGTTATTGAATAAATACGAATATTTCGTTTTTCTTTTGTGTTTGTGTATGTGTATTACATGAGGGAGGTAATGCCCTTTACCGTCAGGCCTCAAACGGTAATTTTCGGCTACCATAAGCGTCAAATGTATAATTTTTTACCGTGATTCGTCAAAATATCCTTATCGTGATTCGTCCGATGTCTTATATAATTATCGTTACCGTTATTTTTGGGAAAAAATAGCGTGATTCGTCAAATTCAGTAGATTTTTTTATCGTCTAAAAGAAAGTGTACATGTTATCGTCATTCACTAAAAATTATCGTTAACGTCTTTGGTTAGAATTTTTACCGTTATACGTCATTAAGGTACCCCCATTCCTACCCTGATATTGTTGGCATCTGTTTTTGTAGGATCAATGGAAGAAGCTAGTTTCATAGTGCTAACAGTATCGAAGTCTTGCTCATTTTGAAAGGTCACTAGTCAAAATTTCACATGTTAAGATAGTCGGAAAGATACATTCGTAACATAGTGTGCTAGTTACATAATACGGTATAAATGGGGTCAGTAAATTCCATATTTGGGTTCAAGCTTCGCTCTCACCCCATATGGAATTAACTGACCCCATATATACCGTATTAGGTCACTAGCACACTATGTAACTAATAATATTGTAAATGCATATACTTTTAACATGTCAAACTCCTAACGTTGTGTTGTATGTTGTCCCCTTTTTCAAAATCCTAAAAGAGCATCTGAATATTATTAAAGATTTAAAATTTCTTTGATCTTAGAATAAAGAAGTCTCTTTTTTTGTCCATCATCTGGAATCATTTGCATGTCGGGCCTTCTGACTCCGCTAAATGAAGTAGGGTAGTTTCAGGCTATCCTACATACAAGATAGAAGCAATATATATCATATTGGTAGTTGAACAACTATTACCCATGTCACATTTTGATATTCCATGTCTTTGATATTGCAACTGTAAATTTCTAAATTTAAGATTTGGAATAATAAGAAGTATATAGAAGTATATATATATATATCATTTTCAATACTGTTAAAGAGTTAAATCTATATAGCAATTGTTCAGAAAATTTAATAACATATGCATGGTTAATCAAATATGTCAAACACTTGATACACATGACAAAATGTACCGTTTCTTATACATGACATATATAAAAACACCAGAATGAGAAGTATATACATGAAGATCTTATAACAATCAAATGGCTTAGCACAGTTTTCGACAAACTGTAACGATAAATTAGTTTGTACTAGAAAAAAATGTATTGATGTTTTATATTGATTTTGTTTTAGTTCGTCAGAAATGCACAGTTGAGCATTTTGCATATTTGCGTGTTTAGCGAATGTTTATTATAAAATCAAAAAATTCTAAAATTATATATCCAAAAAAAGAAACATTTAAATTTATTTATTAAGATTTCATTTGGTTTGTCTTTTTTTATGAATCATATAAATCGTATTATTCACAGTTGATATATGATTTAGTGATTCAGTTTATATACAGCAAATCAAGAGTGATAGTTTACACACCAACAATATAAATGAGAACCCGAACTGTGTATTGACTTTGGTAACAAAATTTTGAATAGTAAATGAAACTCTGTAAGGTGATGTATTTTTCGTTTAAATGATCGTTAAGTGTCTGGTACTTGTTTTATCAATTAAAATTTGCATTAGAGCTTAGAGTACTCCAATTAAACTTCAATATTTTTATTTGATTCTTAATCATGACAGTTTACTATGATACTAGCATCAAGAAAGAGATCAAATGTGTAATTGGCAGTAAATAAAGAAATGGTTGTTTCAGTTTGAATAGTATCGCGCTGAAGTATTGCGTTGATTTTTCACATGTCTCTCAAAATATATAATAAAAGCGCGATTTATTTAGATGTATAAGTTGAATTTTGTCATGTGTAGGTAAAAACATATAGTTCTTAATTTGATGTTAATACTCTCCAGCAACAAAAGCCACAACTTTCGAACAAAACAGATCCATCTAGACAGTTTTATTTTACAGCATTTCTTGGTGTATAGCTTTATAAGCTTGTCATAAAATTGAAGAATAACTGCAATAAAATCATCTTGAAATTTGAATTGATTGGTGACAGTTAGACATTTCAGAGACTTTTATTTTGTAAGATACACGCAAAATCTTATATGATAACAAGTTAGTTTAGGAAAAACTGAAAAAAAACACTTTGCAGCTTTCGTGTAAAGAAAACGGATTTCCTCCTGCCTTGTAGATGTTTTTTTTTTAATTTTTCTATATGCTTTACAATAATTTTCAAGAAGAAGAAAAAGCGTGTAATTATTTTAATTAGGAAAACTTTCATACGATGTATACACTTACTCCTAACGCAGTGCACAGAAACTTGATATATGTGTCCTTTAATATTGTAGGACGATCTGAAGAAATACTTGAAATTTTTAAAATCTCAATTAAAACATCATAGAGATAAATATATGTGACAGTACAATATGATTTATATGTCGATAATGACAAATGACAAGACCGAGACATAACATACAACTTGTCGTATAACTAAATCACAGTTGTCTTTCTTCTTCTAATAAAGCATCTGGTAACATTGATAATAAAATAAATCAAGTGTATATGTTCTGTATATAATTGCAAAAGAGATGTAAAAGGAAAAAGTGAAATGACAAACATACCAAACTTCAAGGATAATTCGATATTGAAAATCCCTAATCAAACGGCAAGATCAAAAGCTAAAACACATCAAAAGAGTAGGAAACAACTGTCATTTTCCTGACTTTGTACAGGCATTTCCAAAAGTAGAAACAGGTGGAATAAATCTGGTTATATAGCTAGTTAAACCTCTCTCTTATATTATGGTTTCATATACATTCAATAATAAGAAAATTAGACAAATTGATATTCCTTAATTAATTTTAATTTCAATCTGTTGTAAATTAAAGTCTCGGAAAGA
Organism: Mytilus edulis; assembly: GCF_963676685.1. Lineage (NCBI taxonomy): Eukaryota > Metazoa > Mollusca > Bivalvia > Mytilida > Mytilidae > Mytilus > Mytilus edulis. The sequence goes on from NC_092345.1 coordinate 45,122,811, forward strand.
CTAGAAGGATTCGCAGGACATTTACAAGTGATTATATATGGTGATACAGTATACTCTAATAGAATCATTTAAAATTTTACTCTAATAGTTTGTAACCATTATCTTTTCTTTGCCAAACTAAAATTGTATCATACTTATGCATATGTATTTTATCAGTAAATTTCATAAATTTGATGAAAAAAACTGTACAGATTGTGATGAATTAGTATTTCAATCCCTCTAAAGGATATTTAATTAGGATATTGCCATTTATCTATCTGGACAAATAAGAAATCGTGTTTCTTAACTAATTCTCGTAGTTAGCTTAAAAAAATATATGATCCAAAGCGAAATCACACTCCTAACTGTTCATTGCTAATTTCGAATTTCTATTTTTGCATTACTTTTTTTATGAAATGAGTTTTATGAAATGAGGTGTTACATAAAAACCTACTAAAATATTAGTTTGATTTTTTACATAAAAATGATATTATCAAGACATCTAAAAAAAATCAGTTGCTATTCATATCATTTTCTTCGAGTAAAATCGTGTCAAAACGGTCTTGCGAACAAAAGTATAAATCGACATTACAATAATATCTAGTATTGTTGATATTGAAATACTGCCAAACTAAAATGTAGCTCTTAAAACATATGATCAATTTCGATGTTCATTTTGACACACTTTGAAGGCTATATTATTCTTTGACTATCTACTCATGATTGGAACAATAAAAAAATCACCTTGGTACAAATGCGAGACCGCACTACTAACTGGGTATTGCTACCTGACCAAACGATGTGAATGTGTTCGTAGAACATGGTTTCAGTTAAATTGGTGTCTAGGAGGTAACTACACATTAACCTTGATCAAAATGTCAATTTATGATACAACAATGCAACTGTTTTCTTTTTTTCTCTAACTGCAAGTTGAAACAAATTTGATGAATGACATTTCTAACATGCTTTTAATAAGTAATAAGATTCAATTATATTTTTAATCGTTCTATGTTTAAAATGAAAGTCATACAACACAAGGAGACATGACTTCACATTTTCTACTGAGTGTTACAGTTGTTTTAAGAGTAAGTTCGTCATAGTTTTTTATAAGTTTACTTTTTGTTCTCCCACTCTAAATCCAAAATGTTTGATCATTTTCAATTTACTTTTAAAAACAAATCTTTTATGTTTAATATGAAAAGTCATTAAAAATAGTTCAAAGAGTCTTTTTTTTTCTATTGACTAATGTTAACCTGTTACAATCATTAAAACACATGTTTTATACTTTTTTATAATGTGCAGGCGTAAGAATAGATGATTGATTTCATAAACTGCCTTTTTCAAATATTTTGTGAACTTGATCATAAAACTCGCTAAACACCCTCGTAATTTTGACTGTGTTATAACTTCTTCAAATTTTTCACCTTGAGAAGGTTCTGTATACATTCTGCCTCATATATATACACAAAAGTGACAAAGCTGACTTTGACACGAGCACTCAACATATGCAAAGAAAATTATTCCCGTTGACTTAATACGATTTGATTATTGTCGGATATTGGCATATCTGGATAAAAAAAACGAGATATCTACAATTCATAATTTGTGTTTGCATGTGTTTGCATGTGTGTGTGTGTGTGTGTGTGTGTGTGTGTGTGTGTGTGTGTGTGTAATAATGTTAAATGAATCTAGTGCGTACTACTATATAAAACTGCCTGTTTTTTCTGCTGTATATACTTTAGGGTTTCTATCTCATTGCCATCAACTCTGAATCTATTTATTTGTTTTATTATATCTTAATTCGTACGAGCATTTAGAAATACATGACAACAGACCACTCAGTGAAACACATACAGGTGACTGTTGACAATTTAGATGAAACATTGCACTAGATAAAAAATATCACTGAATTTCAAAAATTGTCTGTGAATGTAATCTTCAGGTTTTCGTTTTCTTTAATTTTCTGGCAAGTGTAATAGAGATAACCGAACATACATCATACGTTGACATCGAAGTTAGACTGTACTTTGTCGTATAAATAAAAGCGGAAATATCAGTATTAAAGAGAAACTTACCTATACATCATATCAACATCGATATAAGCCTATACATTCTATAAAGTCGTAAAAACTACATGTATAACATATTCATCAGAAATATAACAGTTGTCTTTCTTCATCTAAAAGATTGTCTCATACATTTTCCAATAAATGTAATTTATGATGTATAATATGACATTAGGTATTGCGAATTCTCTATTAAGAAATGCGTATAAAGCTTAAAGAAAAGAGTAAATACATTCTTATATTATCTTTGATCTAATTCTAATTTGGAATTTAATGCGACTATCATACAAGTGAGATATTTAGCGCTATAAAACCAGGTTCAATCCACCATATGCATTTTCTACATTTGAGAATGCCAAGTCAGAAATATGACAGTTTTTGTCCATTCGTTTGATGTGTTTTATCATTTGATTTTGCCATTTGATTAGGGACTTTCCGTTTTGAATTTTCCTCGAAGTTCAGTATTTTAGTTATTTCACTTTTTTTATTCACTGTAAATTAAACCGCCTAAAGAATATAGTACTCTTGGGAACAAATCCGAACAATTCTGCTTTTACATTATTAAAGGGGGATTACCGCTGAGCAATCAATGTGGTTTTGGATATAAAGATTCCATAACTGCAACACTTGGGCTACGATATTTCTCCACTCGAAATTCTAATATTTAAAGCGCAAGGCTTGCCGAGCTTCTTAAATAAATTAAAATAAAACTATTGAGAGTGGAGAAATATCGTACTACACGTGTTATAGTGTGGAATCTGTTTCTCTAATGATTTGTAGACCTCCTTTTCAAAGATTTGAAGAAATATGTGTACTTTTTATGTGACGTCTTAAAGCATGGTCGCCTTTCTTATGACGTGACAATAGGAAAATTCAGGAAAAAAAACCAAGAAAATTCAACGTCACAATATAATTTCGACCAATCATTTGCCGAGAACAGATTACAAAATTATAGAAATGGGCGTTTCCCCCTGCTGTAACAGATTCGTTCATATAATGTTCAGTAATTTTTTCATAATATCTTTTTATTTTTTTTTTATTTTTGATTCTTGACTAATTTAATTTGAAAAGCGTCAAGTAATGATTAATTAATGTTTGGTTTTATCTTTATTTTCAAACTCTTAAGTCGAATGAAACGAGTGACTGGTGAAAAATAATGTTTATCCAATTCTTGAACCAATGCATGGATATATCATAAACTTAGTCTTCTGTGCACGATTTTATCATTTTTTACACACAGATATCGTATAATCGTCAATTTTTTTCTCTCTGTCTGTTATGATTAACAAATATGGCAGCTCATTAATTGCCGTGTTTTGAAGCGGAAGTTTACCGATTGTCACCTTATAGTAAACAATCAACAAAGAAGTATGGATAATGAGCACGTGTAGAACATATACAATCAGATAATAGTCTATTTAAATGACAGATCCACGCGTATTGCGATCACCGGATTGTTACGAGAAGTGTCCCGCTGATGTCACTTGCATAGACAAAAAATATGTCGGCGAATTGCTTCCTAGAAGCAAGCAATTAAAATACTGTAAACTTCTTCTAAATGTGGACAAATTAAAAAAAAATCTTCCGAAAAAAGTATATGAAAATAAGTTTTAATTTTTATGAAAACTATCCATTTTGTTATAAAAATCATATGCATATTTTTTTTAATTTGATGTTTCATATGACTTTAATATCTAATCGGCTCTGATGTGTGGTTTTACACTCATAATTTTAGTTCGTGATTATGTTGGTCCATTTTTAAAATCTATTTACATTTAATATAAAAAAAATGAGAATGGAAACGGCCACTGTTTATAATACGAAATATACAATATACAAAATACGGAGAAACATCTGATAATCTATGCAGATTTTAACTTGTATTTTTACATGTTTGTTGTAATTGTTTTTCCCATATGCTGATTTATATAAAAAAAAATCTTTTTGAAAGAATTTTTCACCCAATCAGAATTAGACACTCGTCAGAGTATAGAAAGAACATATTAATTCATTGTTTTCTCTCAAGTATAAAAAGGAGAAATTTGCAAATTGTATAGTACAACTGTACAAGAAACTCGCCAATCAAAAACGTTGTGATATTGAATAGTGACGATTTAAGCTCTTCAAACTTAACAATTACAGAATGCTTCTGAGGGCAACGATTGTTTTGTTGTTTGCTGTACTTGTCTCTTATAAACAAGGTAAATACTGTTTCTTTTGTAGAAATTATTTTATTTGTAGACGACAAAACATGTTCCATGCTTGCAAGTAATGAATAGATGAAAAGCTTTAGCAGGTGTTGCGACCAGAAACTTAGCTGGATTTGTGCAATTAATTAAGAGTATTTCTCATCGTTTTAATATGCAAACATTGTATGTAAGGGTTGTGGTAATTGTATGAGAGTCTTCTCTTTTGTATTCTTATCACAATGACTCATGTGTGTATAATTAAATTTCATTGCGTTTTGATGCTAATCATCAGCAAACAATATCTTTACATTAATTACGGAATTAGTTTTGATTTTTTTTGTTTAAGCGCGTTATTTCATATGGTAGTTCAACGACAATTTTCCGGGACTTCTATTCTTTATAATTAATCTCTATTATTTAAGGTAAGACTTATATGCCTCCAATTTCTTTGAATTATGTAGGGACGTGTTTGTTTGTAAAATTTCATTAACTGCGAGGTATTGACTTTACTCTAAAGATTCATTTAAAATTGATCAGCTTTTAAGCAGTAAGTTAATTCAAATGTAAAAAAGCGTTTCAAATCGTTAACTAACATATGGAAGTGTTTAAAAAATGTATACCTAAGATTTACTTTATAGCGTTGTTGATTACAATCTTTTGATAAAAGCAATACTAATTGGAATCCAGATTGTGGCTATGCATACCACCAATGTGGTGTTTTTTCGGGTAACACAAAAATATAAGTTCTTTGAAGTAAATGAAAGCGAGAGTTAAGTAAAAAAAAGGAACATATTTGGAGCGGTCAGAGTTGGCGGAAAAGAAAACAACGAACTTAATTCAAGTATTTTGAATGCCTGTACCAAGTTAGAGATATGACAGTTGTTTTTCACTCGTTTCCGTCGATTTCCCCTTTTTGAGTTTACAATTTTGAGTTCGGTATTTTTGTTATACTTTGAAACAATTTTTTTAAACTTTTATTAAACAACCAAAAGTGCCTTGCAAGTTAATCTTCCAGATAGATCTTGAAGCGTACTTAAAGAATTTTACAAAAAGTTCATTTGAAACAATATTGAATTTGTCGAACTTTAAATACCACAAATTTAGGACAAAATCTATATTTAAACCTGGTAATTGTCTTAAAAGTTTTAACATTTTGTAAGATTTCACAGAAAGTGTTTGGTTTAATTTCTAGCGTAGATGTTATAAAATGTAATGTATCAAGCTGAAAGTTTTGCAATTGGTACTGATAGAAATCATCACCAAGACACTATTTAAGTTGACATGTTTTACATAATTGTTTATTTTTTTTTAAGTGAACTGTATGTGTTCTTACCCATGTAATTGGCAAGAGCGTACATTCTACAATGAAGAAGCCGATTTAGACGTTTTTATTCCAAATGCATACCAGTTAAAGTTAAATATTGTACCTGAACCTGTTATAGAATGTTTGATTAGAGAAGGACCGTTCATTGTTAACAGGTAAGTGAAATGCTTTTTCCAGTCTCGTTCATTTTTTGTAAAAATCATATTTCTATTTTATCGAAATAAAAACTGACTTTAATTGACTTGTATGATAATTTCAAACCAAAATAAATAACAATAAAATTCATTTAGAAAAAAACTTGCAGAGTAAATACACGGTTATTGTTTTTGATGATACATCATGGTTTTCTTTTATTCAGACGAGGTGTCAATAAAGACGATTACAGATACAGATGTTTAAAAATTAACGACGTGTGTGATGACAGCTTTGTGGTGATAGAAACACCTCTATGTAAGTTCAATCATCTAAAATGTAGTAAAGAAAAAAGAAATACAGAAAGGATGTAGACAGGAAAATATTACAATGATAGAAAGTGAAATATATTATAATAGATTTATTGTTTGGTGATCAATTGCTGGTATCTTTTCTATGAACAATTCAGTTTCATTTGTCTGATTGTTATTGTACATTATACTTTGAATTTTCTTACAATGCAGTGTTTCCGGTAACCATTGGTTACATCCTGTTTTTAACGTTTGTTTCTAAAGGAATAGATATTACATTAAATGATTCTTTATCGGTTTGTATTTTAGTAAATTAATTAGATTGTTTGGTCTGTGTTCAAATAAAATACAATTTTTGCATTAAAATAATTTCGAAAGAAAATACATCAGGAATGTGTCAATCAGTCTTTCTTCTCCTTTCGTATTACCATAAAAAGAACCATTCAAATCTTCTGTGTTTTTCTGGATACCTAATGTTCACAAAATCCTTATAAAGAACGATATATAAACCGGTTTTCAAGATGTAAGACTAACTTTCCTTTACAAGTATTAGCAACAGTCCTTTCTACAGTAACAAATGACCACCAGAGATATTCTGATGACTTATATTCAACCAGTGGTGTCAATCAGATTCGGAGTCTTAAGATTCTAAAGATATAATGCAAAACCTTCAACCACGACCTTTAAAGTAATACCAAAGAGTTTTTACACTTTACACTACTATTCCTCGTACTCAGTAGAAAAATCGAAAACAACGTCTCATTAAACGGGTAACAGCCTTTCTTTTCCATTATATCTACAAAAATCGGATAGATACATATTCTGTTTTAGGTCATGCGAATTCGTACTTTGTAAAGAATCGCGCTAATTATTGAAAAATAAATATTCCGTTAATGGTAATTTTAATCAAAATGTTGGTTTGTTTCATCGACAGCATATTTGTTGAGTTTGGTGACATAGAGTCAGTTTTTTAACTGTGTACTCCTATTGCCAACTTAATTTTGTTGTCATTTGAAGCAGAACTCGTACAAAGCCTTTACAAAGACAAAATACATCTTCAAAGATCTATAATGTCCATTCCACATTAATCGCTGATGTTTTGTCAATCAATAACCACATATGTGTGGGTGCTTGCATCTCATATATCTAAGAATTATCTTAATTTCTACATAACGCTCGTGCATGTTCACACTGTACGAATTGCATGAACCTTACACAAAAACTGCTTCAACTGAGTTGTTAAAACAAACACAAAATCATATTTCAGAGTTTTTTTCATGTCCCTTTTGTATATATTGTTGATCTTCTGTTAACTAATTACTACATTTCAGTGGGTTCTTGCATCTCATTTATCTCAGTTTTAAATTACTCTCGTGCATTTTCACTTTTCGAACTTCATCAACGGGTATGTGATCCCTGCTCCAACTGAGTCATAAGGTTATACGTTTGAAATTGACGCTAAATAAGTTTTTTGGTCATGATCACAAATCGGTTTACCGATACAATGTTTATATGTCTCCACTCAAAAGCGATATGTTTTCATGGTTTGGTTTTATCTTTAGATACCAGAATAGTCGTATGATCTGTAAAATTACTGACTATGTCCTAGCTATTATCTGTTGTAAAAGTTTGACTGAGTGATGACCTTCACGGCGGGTCATACATGCCTAGCAGGAGACGTTTATCCTGTCGACGCTTCCGATTTCGATCCTATTTGAACTCATGTGAATCCCTCGGTTTTTGTTTGTTAGCTGTATTTGTGTTTCTTATCGATTTATGAATTTTGAAAATCGGTTAACTTATGTTCCTTTAAGTAATCAATCATACCATTATATTCCAAATGTATACGGGACGAAACGAACAGTAATATTAGTTTAAGAATACTCTAGCCAGCCCGTTAAACTTCATATGATTTTTAAACATATTATTTTGTTATATTAAACATTTCGTATTCCAAATAATTACTAAATTAAATTTTATGGTGATTTATTTTGTATCACAGTCAAACAGGATTTTCCTCCAAATTTGTGCGACATCTGTACTCCTGGAAATCTTACCAGCAAGCCACAAGTATGGGTCGGTAAGTACACTTTACATGTTATAGTAAAACAAATATTGGATCGCATGTTAAGGTCTCTAGTCTGGAGTCGAACATTTTACAGGTAAGACTGCAGACAAACATGGCACGAACACAGCAACTGACATAACATGAATTCTTTTTACTTTAATCAGTCTATATTTACCAACTACCTCAACACAACTATAATCAATAATTTGCAAATTACAAGTTTTCATTTAACTCGGCTAGGATCGAACTCACTACCACCTGCTCTCTACTTTTAAAACTATACCGATACATTTCGATATAATAATTTCAACACCACATGCAAATGTATCTGTAATATTAAGAGATATTTCCATCAATATTTATCAAGAAAAAACAAAAGTAACCTATGATGACCTATTAAAATATAAAAAAAGAAGATGTGGTATGATTGCCAATAAGACAACTGTCCACAAGAGACCAAAATGACACAGACATTAACAACTATAGGTCACCATACGGCCTTCAACAATGAGCAAATCCCATACCATAGTTGCTTACATTTACATCATTTAGACTGTGGTCGAAAGTGGCAATTATATCACAGCTCTTTGTTTGTATATAGCTTACTCAAAAACTTTTTACACCTATAACAATTTTATTTTTAACACATTGTTTTTATTGTAGAGCAATTATGCATAATAATGAACATTGTGTTTTCTCTCCCTATTAAACTAATCATAGATTTTATTTTGAACAGAGAATCGACATTCCTATTTTAATTATTGTTTCAGCAAAAGAGAACACTTGTGAGTATGGATCCGTACACTTATGTTTTTTTTTTTTATAAATGATTAAGTTAAAATTCCAGAAGTTATCTTAGTATTGATAAAGAATTTTTTAACAATGTACACGTCTTGAAAATGATCTGTTTATTCTGCTTTTTTTTATATTAACTACAAATCAATAATAAGTCAATAAATAACATCGTTTAATGATAAAACAAACAACCCAAACCCATAGACATTGCATCGATAAAAGTGACCGAACAATCTTAAAGGGATACATCAATCAACTAGTGTACGTGTCGTGTCCTTCTATTATTTTTAATTTTGTAAATTGTTTTTTTTTTTATTTTCCTCCTATTGAAAAAAAACCAACGAAGTGTAGATTAAATTAATATACAACTTTTGCTATTATTATTTTTTTGTTAGATCTAGGATGCGATGTACCAAAGAACTGTCCTGTACAACATCGTACAGACATTCAATGTAATGGATGTGAAAAGAACCAACCAAATGATGACATAGCCTGCAGCAGTTGCAAAAAAGAGGAAAGAAAAAAGTGGGAATATCAAAGGAAATATTCCGGAGAGAAGAAGAAATCAACCTATGGTTCATATTCCGGAGAGAAGAAGAAATCAACCTATGGTTCATTTTCTAGAAGCTCTTACAGGGGCTAAACATAAAAGAAAAAATATGCTGAACCACTGTCATGTTTCAATAGAAAAAGCAAATTATTGAAAATAAATATCAGCAATTATTCTTTAGTTATCCTTATCATATAGACGACTTTCGATTTCGTGCAATTTCGATTTAAATTTCCCATGTTTATGTTATTACGTTACAGTTAAAGCCGATAGTTAAATGACCTCGTTTACGTCAATTGACGCCGGGTCTACCGGTGTAATGAAACTATCTTTTTTTCGTTTATTTAAATTTCATTTCACTTTCACTATACATAGGCTTTACTCTGTTTAAATTTGGAATTAAGCCTAAAGAACAATCAAAATATTGCAGTAGATAGACGTTTGTTCGTTCGAATCATCTAGTATATGTTATATATACTTTCAATAAACAATCAGCATTCACATGGGAACCAACTGTGCCCCTCTTGTTTCTTTATTATTATGAGACTAATTTCATACAGAAACATCTCATGTTGAACGCATCTTTCACGTCGAACTAGAGATAAAGGATACAACAGATACAGTTAAATCTTCTTCATATCTTTATTTATATAGAGAAATTGACAATGAGAGTCGGTTGAAAACAAAACTTTACGACAAAAGAGATGATTTAAGCTTTCCAATTGTGACCTTTCCTTTTCTATGTAACAATATTCCAGAGCCTGCACACATAGTATATATATTCTCTAGTTGATACGATATGTCTGGGTTTGTTTTCCTTTCATAATGTCCTTGATAGAGGATTAATGCTCACAAGGAAGCTATCAAAATAATAGTTCCAAATGGTGATGTTGAAATCCTAAATTTTAAGGACACCATTACGAGTGGGTTGAGCGTTATGGAATATCAGTTTCACAGATGATAGCGAACATGTTCATAGTGTCGATACTATAATCCCGTCCCCTTTTTCACAAATGTGACCAGCAGAATTAAACTTATAACCGGGTTTTTACTAATTAAATATAAGCAACACGACGGATGCCATATGAGAAACAGCATCTCTTGACCCTATCGGGCCACTTGAGATCACCCCCAGCTTTTGGTGAGCTTCGTGTTGCTTAATCTTTAATTTTCAATGTTGTGTTTTGTACTATTGTTTGTCTCTTTGTCTTGTTCTCTTTTAGCTCTTACATTGACAGTTTATTTTCGACTATGAGAACGAATGTCCCTCTGGTATCTTTCATCTTTTTCTCATAGTTCCATTGATCAATGTTTTGACTCTTTTGTGGGCCTTTGACGTATTACAAGGATCATGTTTCGATAGCTTAATAGAAAGACATTCAGCTGTATAACAAACAGTCTACAGCAATAACTTCTTATGTTGACTTCTGCCTTTCGGATCTATACTAGTTGCTTATAACCCTTGTTTTTTGCAGGGTTTGTGTTGTATTTTATACAATTGTTGCCTTTTGTCAATTTTTCGTTTTTGCTATGGCATTGTCTCTATTTGTTTTTACCAGAGTTTGAATGTGGATTTTAATGAAACAGCGTCCAAAAGCCGCAAAATATTTATAAGCCGTTTGGTAGTTAACAAACAGTTTTGGTCTTTTGTGGATAGTTGTCTCATTGGCAATCATACCACATCTTCTTTTTTATAGTATCAAGAAAAGTTGGTGGCGATGCAAAATGACAGTATATTATTGTCCCGAAGTACTTTAGACAATGACAGATCTGCAGTCAGCCTTTGGATTTTCAAAATGACAAAACTAGGACAAACTACTGAGATTTTTTACTTGTGAAGTGGGCATGAACATGTGAGAAGGTTAAATTATTTTTAGCACAATCTTAGACTGAACCCACGACCTTCTAAGAGACCATTAAGAGATTGAATTTCGCAGTGAAATATAAATAAAATCATGTTCAGACGAAATTATTGATGAAAAACAGATGTCACTGAACGCAAATGATTCAATTTAAAACTATTATTTTACAAAGTTATATGCCTGACATAATTTAAACTATGTATTAAGGTTGAAGTTTAATGTATGAGATAAATTTAATTGTTTTACTTATGAGCAATCAGATAAATCATGATGTTCTTTTTTCAGGAATAATATGTGAACATGTATGACATTTTAAATTTGAAACTAACAATATCAAAATGCTTGATTTCTTTATTGACAACACATTTATTACGTTTCAAGAATTTGTTTTTCTCCATACATTGGCATTCTCATAGGAACCAACTGTGCCTCTCGTCTAGCCGACTTGTATCTTTATTCATATGAGGTTGACTTCATACAGGAAATTCATTGGAATGAAAGAATAGAATTTAGCAGTATCTTTTAACTTTAATTTCCCCTATAAAAATGATAGTCTTACTAAATAATTCAAATTTGGTGAATATGTACACATTAATACCCTCGAGCCTGAGATAAAGGATACAACCGATACAGTTAAGTATGTCTCATATCTTGCTTCCATATCGAAACTGACGATAAAGGTCGGTTGAAAACAAAACTTTACAACACAAAATGATGTAAGCTTCCCAATTGTGAACTTTTCATTTCTATGTATTAACATTTCAGCAGCTAACATGAACTGACATGAGCAAATGAAGGGTGTCACATATGGAGCAAGATCAGCTTACCATTTCAGATCACCTGATATTACCCCCCCCTTTTTTTATGGGATTCATGTTGCTTAGTCTATATGTTCTATGTTGTGTTGTTTGTACTGTTGTTTGCCTGTTTGTCCTTGTCTTTTTAACCATTGTGTTGTCAGTTTATTATCGACTTATGAGTTTTAATATCATTTTGGTATCTTTCGACTATCTTTTATGTGGACTGCACACACAATGCACATATTTTCCACAAAGACATCCTTTTTCTGTTTTGAATCACAATAAAGGAAGTGGGGATCTCGTTGTAGCTTGATAACCACGTGTGCAGGAGGTCGTTAGTCAGATCTCCGATCAGGTCAAACGAAAGACTTGAAAATTGGGGTTTGCTGCTTCTCCGTTCAAAACGCAGCATTAAGGAGTAAAAGAAAGACTAGATGGTTCGAAATTAGAAAAAAAGTGTGCGGGAAGGGTGACAATTGACTATTATGTTAAAATTTGACTCAGACTTGTTCAAACAAAGCTTATATCAAAACATGCGTTGAATTTGCCGCTTGTCATTTGGTCTGAAAGAAGCTTGGGATTGCTAGTATATAGTTCGTTATAGTATAAATGTTCTAGATGGGAAAACAACCAATACCACCATGTTTTAAAATAAAACATAAAAGGTAAAACGCAATTAATGTCCAAATCATGAAAAAGAAAAAGAAAAAAAATAATTAGTGGATCTTCAGATTTATTTAAGCTATTAAGCTAGTAAGGCAAGACGGTTCAAAAATCAAGATAAAAACATTTTGAAATTAAATATGTAATTTTGAATAAAAAGAAATAATCTAATTAAGGGATGTTCATATATCAAAATCAATCTACAAATCATTTACTCAGAATTTTAGATGTAATTTTTTTTTTATAAATGATGACTCCCTCCCATCTTTTGCATATCTGTTTATTCTATAAAAGAAGAAAACTTTCGAGGGTAAAAAGGCTACATAAATTTGATTCTCTAACAATTCAAGGTCATCGAAATTGTCAGTCAGCTATTTTCAAGAACTGATTTTTAGTTTCAATACACTTTATAAATCTTTTTGTGATAAAGTAGGTGCGATTTTTTCAATTTAAATTTATTGTCTAAAAGAAATGCACAACAAAATGACTGTTTTCTTGGGTCATTTTGCTGTTACTGTTTGGAAATTGATACTATTATTTTGTCAAAGTAAGATTCGAATGTTAATTGATATCATAGTTAAGACCTATCTCGTTTACTTTTGTATAGGTTATTAACTTCCATAATGATTATTGTTAGATCTGACCTTAATTCATGAAAAAGAAATGCGAATGAGCCCAAATGGGCAGTTTTCGCTATTGTGATAAAATTTTGTAAACTGTTCATCTATTGATCGTTTTTTTGTATCTTCGCTTCTTTCTTTTTTGGTCCTGTTTGATATTAAGTAAATTGTATAAGCATTAGCAGATTTAAACACCAAGTTGAATGCAAGATGATAATATAATTTATCTATTCCTCTCAACACTTGAATGAAACTGTATTTATGTATCCTTCATGATTGAATAATGAATATATAACTTAAAGGATTTTGGGGGTTAAACTGACCCTTTCCCCCTGTTCTAATCACTCTATGAAACCCTAAACGAGTGAATCTAATCAAAAGTATTAATATTCGTTCACTTTTGAACACTATGAAAAAAGATCCAGCAGTTTGCATTTATAATTTCAAATATTGAACGATTATAGCCGGATGTTGCCGACATGTTTATCTTGTATTTCTTAACTTCTTTACACTAGTTCACTGTATTGTTTGATATTTTGTGGAACAAAAGTATATGTTAGAGGGAAAAGGACGATCCCAGGATTTCAACTATGAACTAAAATCAGATAAAAGGCAAATCACAAATCTGGCAAACGAAAAGACAAAAAAAGATCTACGAAACATTAAACTGAAAACTAAAAAGTTTGCACAACAAATCTTATCATAATCCGTTGAAGAGTTGTGTGCTCAGAAACTACAATACCCCCTACCCCCCCTAATCAAATGCATCAGGGGAAATAACTCTCATATAGAGCGTTCGTATTGCTTCGGTCAAAATTGGACAAATCATGCAAAGGATATAACGAACAATTTTATAAAATAAAAATTTCGCTTTCTTTTATGGTTACGGAGGAGATGTAGTCCCAAGGAAAACAGTGTAAGGGGAAATAATTTCTACAAAGAAAAGTATTTGGTTATGCAGGGTAAATTTCAATGGCGCATAATTAAACTGTTCGATATCATATACCAAATATCAAAGCGAAACAAATATTTATCGCAAGAACAAAATTAGCCGAAAAAAAAAGAGTAAAAAAATAATCAGAACAAATACAAGAGGTCTTTTCACAGAAAAGTGGAAAGACCTCAAATAATTGTTCTGTCCACAATTTAGCCATCTTGTAAACAGTTATTCCGTTGTAATACACAAGACACACACTGGCAGAATGCTTTTGGTACATATTCAGGAATGTAGAAATAGTTACATAGCTGGTTCTTATTAAACTTATTTTTATTTTTTTGTTTCAATATGTAAAATCTTTTCAGGCATATGTACGATTAAAAACAAATGCCGTTTTATCAACCTGTGCTTTGCCTTGCTCCAGATAGTAGAAAAATCAAGATACAACCATATTCTTTCACTAAATAATTCAAAATTTGGTGACTATGTGGAACGTATCTATCCCATCGAACTAGAGATAAAGGATACTACAAATACAGTTAAGTCGGCCTCATATCTTGACTTACATCTAGAAATTGACAATGAGGGTCGGCTGAAAACAAAACTTTACGACAAAAGAGATGATTTCAGCTTTTCAATTGTGAACTTTCCATTTCTAAGTAGCAACATTCCAGCAGCACCTGCATACGGGGTATATATCTCCCAATTGATACGATATTCCCGTGCTTGCATTTTCTATCATGATTTTCTTGATAAAGGGTTTCTGCTCACAACCAAGAGTTCCAAATGGTGAAGTTGAAATCATCCCTTCGTAAATTTTACGGACGCCATCACGAGTTGGTTGACCGTTATGGAATAACAGTTTCACAAATGATATCGGATATGTTCCTTACGTCGTAACTACAATCCCCTTCCCTTTCATGAATGTGAACTACCGAATTAGACTATTTACCGGATTTGTTATCACATAAGCAACACGACGGGTGCCACATGTGGAGCAGGATCTGCTTACCCTTCCGGAGCACCTGAGATCACCCCTAGTTCTTGGTGGGGTTCGTGTTGTTTATTCTTTAGTTTTCTATGTTGTGTCATGTGTCATGTGTACTATTGTTTGTCTTTTTAATTTTTAGCCATGGCGTTGTCAGTTTATTTTAGATTTATGAGTTTGACTGTCCCTTTGGTATCTTTCATCTCTCTTTTAATGTTCAGATGAAAATTTCAATACGGATTAGAGATTTTTAAGGTGATCTTGTTTTAGATAGATTATTCTCCTCTGAGAAGTTAGTGATATCTACTATATTCATTCGTTCTTTGAAAGCCGTCGCAAATACAATATTAATTTTAAACTTATGTTGCACAGCTATGGTTACAGAGCAGTCAGCATGTTGTTGGCAACGTGTAATACGGGCAGAGCATGATAACTATATCAACCGAATTGATTGTTCAATGAAAGAGGGGCGAAAGATACAAGAGAAACAGTCAAACTCATAAATCGAAAATAAACAGACAACGCAATGTCTAAAAAGGAAAAAAAAGACAAACTGACAAACAATAGTACATAAGAAACAACATAGAAAACTAAAGAAAGAATATTCCACATGTAATATATAAATTATGATATTTGTACGGTATCAACACACGTTATAATACAATTCTGCATATATATATACGTCAAACACCCGAAGCATTGCATTTGGTTGTTAAATTTGATAGATCCTTTTTATGGTTCTTTGTTAAATATTTGTTTTTTTTTAGATTTGTGACACAGTGATGACTGCTGTACTCATATTTTGACAATTTTACCTATTATGTCTGTTTTGTTCAAGCATTGTTGTAAATATCATGGAATTTGATGCGACTGTCATACAAATGAGAGGTTTAGCGCTATAAAACCAGGTTCAATCCACCATTTTCTGCATTTGAAAATCCCTGCACACAGCCTGGAATATGACAGTTTTTGTCCATTCGTTTGATGTGTTTTATCATTTGATTTTACCATTTTATTAGGAACTTTCCATTTTGAATTTTCCTCGCAGTTCAGTATTTTTGTGATTTTACTTTTTATGTGTCAATAAATTCATGAATTGTTTGTCTCATTTTCTTTAGCCAGATTTTTGTGCGTGAAATTTGTAAGTAATTTCTTAATTTTCTACAGCTTTAATGAGCAAATGCTGTAGCGTTAACGTTTTCTTTATGTAGTTTTCATATATTCTTTATATATATGACGTTTTGTCAATGTATCATGTAAAGATGTGATCTGATGAATATAATGTTTGAAATTTTTAGAAAGGAACAGATTGCAATTACGTTATTGGAATTCTTGAGGAATTTTGCGTTGATTAAATGATTAAATAAATAGTTCAGCTCCAAGTTATCATAAAACTTTTAGCACTAACAAATATTGATGTCGCATATTTTTTAAAATACTAATTGAATTCAAGACGGAATGATATTAGCAGGATTGATTTGTGCGTTTCTGACACTGAAATTAAAACTTTATCTCAATTAAATCGATTTGCTGAGCCATGTTTCTTCTTTTCCCTTAAACCCTATAAGGCCTTGCATCCTAACAATCAATGTATAAGCATGAACCTTTTTTACCTTTTTACACGAAAATTTAAACAGTTATAGAAAAAATTTACTTATATTTAGTTGCTGAAAAAGAGTGACATTTAAACATCATTTGTTAAGAAAGTGTAATATTATCAAACTTGAATAAACAAATATGTCATGCACATGTGGCGCAAGCCAACTAAATACAAATATATTAATAAATTTATGTAGTTAGGTTCCATTGTCCTTAGTCAGACAAGGTCATGCGTCTCCAGACTGGTTATTACGTCTATACACTAAACTCAAGGGTTGCGTATTGATTGATAGTTTTATCTGGGTGAACATAATTTATTGATAAGTTGTAATTGACTTTGAACTAGCTTTGTGTCTATGAGGCTTTTTTTATTCTAATAGTTGTCGTTGTGCTTCGCACCAAACTTTTGAGACTAAAGTGAAGCCAACTGTTTTTAATTTTTACAGTTTGTTCTTTTGTTGTGCTAATCAACCATTATCCAAGGTTAGGAGAGGGTTGAGCGCTCACAAACATGCTACCCCATTCTGTATGTGATTGTCAGGAAACTGTCGTTCAAGATTTTTTTTATGGGTTCATGTCTGTCATAATTATTTTTCGACAATTGTTTTGTGATAAACAATGCCGTTAGTTTCGAACTTTGTGCGATGAAGTTTTTCCCTTTACTTGGAGGACGTGGTTGCCTATAATTGTTAAAATCGTTTCATTTGAACTGAATTGGGTAGTTGTCTTATTGGCAATCATATCACATTATTTTCTGATTTTCATCTAGAAGTTTTGAAATTAAATTAATAATGATTTATTCTAAAATAATTTTTTTTAAATATCGTTATTTGTTCATACAGTTTTTACAATTGTATTAGACGTTTTGACAGAATGAGTCCAATTTTGTATCATAAAAGTAAAATAACAAAAATACCGAACTCCGAGTTAAATTCAAATCGGAAAGTCCCTTCTTAAATGGCAAAATCAAAAGCTTTTTTAACACATCAAACGAATGGAAAACAACAAACATATTCCTGACCTTGTACAGGTATATCATAATGTAGAACATGGGGAATTACACCTCGTCTTTAAGCTGGCTTGTCTTTTTGTTGTTGGGATATATAAGTACCAAGCCATTTCCACTCTGTTCTTTTGTTCGATGTATTTCTATTTGTATTCATCTGATGAGTTAAGTCTTTTTCCAACTGATTTTTATAGTTAGTTCTTATGTGGAACTGTAACACCACTGCCCAAGGTTATGGGAGGGTTGGGATCCCGCTTACATGTTTAACCCCGCCACATTCTGTATGTATGTGCCTGTCCCAAGTCAGGAGGCTGTAATTAAGTGGTTGTCGTTAGTTGATGTGTTTTATATTTCTTTTTCGTTCATTTTTTGTACATAAATTGGGTCGTTAGTTTTCTCGATTGAATCATTTTACATTTATCATTTTGTGAACTTTTATAGCTGACTATGCGGTATTGGCTATGATCATTGTTTAAGGTCGTATAGTGACCTATAGTTGTTAATTTCTGGGTCATTTGGTCTCTTGTTGAGAGTTGTCTGATTGGCAATCATACCATATCTTTTTTTTATATATTAACCTCTTGTTTGTATGACAGTCGCATTAGAAATGAATGACTTTTTGAATAAATTGTAGTTCATAACAATACAGGAATTACTCATCTATTACAGGGGAATGATGTGTGTCTATAGGAATATCTACAAACTGTCAATAAACTTTATTGCTGAAACGTACATAAATGGTTGCAAATAAAATTCAATTGACTACATTTAGACTACTAACCTGTTTCTTTCAAGAAAAACACTTGTTTCTTTATTATTATGAGGCTGACTTCATGCAGGAACTTCTTAGGAAGAAAGATAAGAAGTTAGCAATATCCTTTAACTCTACTTTCCGCTATATAGATTACGTTCTTTTACTAAACAATTCAAAATTTGGTGACTATGTGGAACGCATCTACCCCATCGAATTGGAGATAAAGGATACTACAGATACAGTTAAGTCGGCTTCATATCTTGACTTACATCTAGAAATTGACAATGAGGGTCGGTTGAAAACAAAACTTTACGACAAAAGATATGATTTCAGCTTTCCAATTGCGAACTTTCCATTTCTAAGTAGCAACATTCCAGCAGCACCTGCATACGGGGTATATATCTCCCAATTGATACGATATACCCGTGCTTGCATTTTCTATCATGATTTTCTTGATAGAGGGTTACTGCTCACAAGGAAGCTATTAAACCAAGAGTTCCAAATGGTGAAGTTGAAATCATCCCTTCGTAAATTTTACGGACGCCATCACGAGTTGGTTGACCGTTATGGAATAACCGTTTCACAAATGATATCGGATATGTTCCTTACGTCGTAACTACAATCCCCTTCCCTTTCATGAATGTGACCTACCGAATTAGACTATTTACCGGATTTGTAATCAAATAAGCAACACGACGGGTGCCACATGTGGAGCAGGATCTGCTTACCCTTCCGGAGCACCTGAGATCACCCCTAGTTTTTGGTGGGGTTCGTGTTGTTTATTCTTTAGTTTTCTATGTTGTGGCATGTGTACTATTGTTTTTCTGTTTCATTTTTTTGTCTTGGCGTTGTCAGTTTGTTTTAGATTTATGAGTTTGACTGTCCCTTTGGTATCTTTCGTCCCTCTTTTGAATGAATGGCAGCAGATTAAATCAACAATCTGCGATTATATATATGTAATGTCTTGTTTAATAACTTAAAATATTGAGCAATTCCAAGGCAAATATATCCATAATGGTTTTTCCAAAGCTCAATAATTAGGTTACACTTGTTATCTAAGTACTAGCTTATACAAGGGCGAATGTGTACTTGATATTCTATCAAACAAAAGTTAATGTGGTAGAAAAAGGAAGAAACTAAGGGGACAAATTGAAACCACTAGTCGGGGAACGACAAACTACATACATATCACAAGAAAAAAGCAAAAAACAGTTCACAAAACACTTTAATAAAAACTAGATTATATACAACGAACAATTCAACAAACCGTTTATGGCCTGAGATGCACAATTAGAATAGTGACAATTGATTAGTTGTAATTTAAGCTATTGTCATTGGCAAGGCTACTCGGTGCAAAAACAAAGATCAAACATGTTGAGAATTAAATGTAATTGTCAAAGTATTGGTATTTTTTTGGGAGGGAGGGTGCTGAGCCACCTAATGGAGCTATATGGTAATTGCATAGACTTTAAATCTGTCAAACTCTTAACGTTTTATAGTGTATGACCCCTTTTTCATAATTCTAGGTCTGCGTAGGAAAAAAGATTTGAAATTAATTTTAACTTATTAGAAAGAACTTTCTTGCTTTGTCCATCATCCAGGAATTGTTTTCATGTCGGGCCTTCTGACGTCATGTGATGTCATCTATCAACTTCAGGCTGTTCTTTATACATGATAGAATTAACATCTACTTGATTGTTCAACAACTATGAAGTCACATTTCCCGTTTTTTTAATAGTGTGGCTGTAAATGTATAAATTCCACACTAGTAGTGATAAGACATATAGATAATAATACAAGGCAAAATTCATATCACATGCCGTATCATTCCGAGATACCAATATCAGCCCAAGGGCCTTAATACGCTTTATCATACATTTAAATAGGAGAGGAACTGTTAACTATCCAAAGTTCTTACCTTCAGATTTATTTTTGCCTTGTTTTAAGAGCTTAATCTTACGTTTTAATCCGACGCACCTGGGTAACTTACAATTTGCGTCGTGTAGTCCATAGAAATATTTTGATCATTGTAATTTTTTGTTGTTTATTTGCGTTTTGTTTTCATTGAGTTCATATTGTACTGCTTTGGTAATGTTGTACTATATGTAAACACACATTCTGAATAAAACCACTAAATAGAAAAAAAGAAATAAAATAAACCAACAATTTAATAACAAGTATACTGTAATAAACAAAAGACGACGTCGCGACTGGTGAGTAAAACATGTGCACTTTGAAATATCAAAAATTAAAGTTTAACCCTTTTGCTGCCCGTAGATTTTTATGATTTCATTTCGTGTGCCATAAAATATGAAAGCTCGACGTCTGTGACGGCTTATACTAAACAATGTCGTCATTTAAGAAAAAATAAATTGTTTAATGCATATATTTGTATAAATCAGCATATATGTGAAAAACAATTACAACATACATGTAAAATACAAGTTAAAAACTGTATAAATAAGCAGATGTTTCTCCATAATTTGTATATTTGTATTTTGTGTATTATAAACATTCACCGTTTGAATTCTCAATTTTTAGATAAATGATTTTATCAGAAACAGAAATAGATTTTTAAAATGGACCGAAATAATCACGAATTTAAATCATGAGTGTTAAACCACACATCAGAAGCGAATAGATATTAAGAGTTGAAAAATAAAAATAAAACAAAACATTTATTAATCATTACTTGACGCTTTTCAAATTGAATAAGTCAAGAATCAAAGATGAAAAGATATTATGAAAACAATTACTAAACATTATATGAACGAATCTCTTACAGCAGGGGGAAACGTTTATTTCTAGAATTTTTGCGCTATTTTCACATTTCTTGATCGGTGTGAGAAAAACATTTCTCCTCACTAGTGAAAAATCTGTTCTCGGCAAATGATTGGTCGAAATTTTGTTGTGACGTTGAATTTTCCTATTGTGAAGTCATGAAAAAAGGCGACCATGCTTTATACCGTCACATAAAAGGTACACATATTTCTTCAAATCTTTGAAAAGAAGGTCTTCAAATCATTAGAGAAACAGATTCCACCACTATTATACGTGTAGAACGATATTATCACTCTCAATCTATATATCCAAAACCATATCAATTGATCAGCGGTAATCTCCCCTTTAATAACGTAAAAGTAGAATTGTTCGGATTTGTTCCCCATAATTCTATATTCTTTAGGCAGTTTCATTTAAAGTGAATAAAAAAAGTGAAATAACTAAAATACTGAACTCCGAGGAAAATTCAAAACGGAAAATCCCTAATCAAATGACAAAATCAAATGATAAAATATTTCAAACGAATGGACAAAAACTGTCATATTCCTGACTGGCATTCTCAAATATAGAAAATGGTGGATTGAACTTGGTTTTATAGCGCTAAACCACTCACTTGTGTGATAGTCGCATTAAATTCCATATTAGAATTAGATCAAAGATAATACAAGAATCATCAGCAACGCTAGAATAAAGACAAAATAAAAAGGCCAAATACAGTACGAAGCTACCAGCATTGAGGAATCAAAATGCCGAAAAGTCAAATGCAGCTAAAGCAATCTAATTCAATGACCATAGCAATGATAATTCATGCCAACACAGAAGTGCTGACTTTTGGCCTGTATAAAGTTTATTGCAGTTTTGTCAGCTTCTAGTAATGCTATTTTTAAAAAAAATTTCAAGCAATTCATTCTTAAAGTAACCTTATTATATATCCTTAAATATCCCTTTGGTATCTTTTACTTCTCTAAGTTATGATTGAATTTATTACAGATGATTAAAGCACTGATTTTACAAGAAATTGCCTGCCCTTTGGTTTATTCACATGTTCTTTTCTTCGAAAAAAAACCAATATCATATTAATCCTTGATTAATCGCAGCTTAGACATGAATTAAATTATAATATTTTCCAAAGAAGCTCTAATTTAATAGGGAAGTAATCCAACCTTGTATTTTTACAAAAACCAACATTTAAAACATTAACTTTTAATTGTGTGTGTACAAAGTTGTGTAAAAATATCTGATAAATAATGAAACTAAAAGATTACTTAATTAGGTCATTTGAAATCGGCCTTGGTTGCCTCATAATTTATTCTAAACTTAAAAGTAAGAAACTTTAATTAATTTAGATTTGCAGTAAAGATGAAACACCCAAATTAAACGTCAATCCTTTTATTTAAATGTTTCTTTGACTATGATACTGGTATGGATTAAATATTCTAACTAAATAATGAAGACTACTCTGGAAGCAACTTTTCTGCAAATATAACTGATGCATTAAGGCAATATTTAAACAATAATCTTTGGAAAAGCGAAACCAAATCCAATTTTTTTTTTTTTATTTCAACCATGGCATTGTTAGTTTATTCTAGCTAAATGAGTTTGTATGTCCCTTTAGATTTCTCGTGTCTCATTTAACTATCATATTCTAATGTTCTCTCTCAATAAATTGTAGAATTGCAAAATTCAACGTTCAAAATGAGAGTTTCAAATCGAACGGCTTCTTTCTCACAATCATTTGTCTTGATCGATTATATGTTTTCGCCGAACATGATTACGCTGGTAATTTTAACCTTCAAAAGTTCACTTGTAAAGTGTAGAAAAACATTTTTTTTAAATGTTCTTACATTTATGTCTGCAAAGTAAAGTTGTACCTAACAATTTTAAAACGATTTATAGGTACATTTAAAAACTTTTGTTCAGATTTTTATTAAGCATGGTTAGTCAATTAAATCAAACACTTGTTACACATGAAATAAAAATATAGTTTCTCAACATTTACACGTATTGAATTAATGTTATTATCAATTTAAATATTAATGTTATAAAATTTACTGTTTGCAAAAGTATAAATTATTCTAAATTATAGGGATTTTCTGGTAACTAACAGAAAACCCTTGCCGTTTTTGGCACAACCTTTTTGATCTTTTGGTCCTCGATGCTGTTCAACTCTGTACTCGTTTCGGCTTTCAAACTTTTGTATCTGGGCGTCACACGTAGGTCTTGTGTGGACAAAATACACTTCTGGCGTATTAAAATTTTGAACTTGTTGCCTTTTGTTGGTTGTTGTTCATGTGATTCTTTGTCAATTGTGTTCTCCAATTTATTTATATTGTAGTCATGTGTTGTCATTTTGATGTTATATTTCACATGGCCATAAAAGTGCGAGGTTTGGCATGCCACAAAACCAGGTTCAACCCACCATTTTTTCCTTTAAAAATGCCCTGTACCAAGTCAGGAATATGGCCATTAGTTCGTTTCTGTGTGTATTACATTATAACGTTGTGTCGTTTGTTTTCTCTTATTTTTGAGTGTAAATTCTTATTGCGATAAGACGTGTCACGGTACTTGTCTATCCCAAATTCATGGATTTGGTTTTTATGTTATATATATATGTTATATTTTATATTTGTTATTCTCGTGGGATTTTGTCTATGTGTGTTACATTTTAGTGTTATGTCGTTGTTCTCCTCTTATATTTAATGCGTTTCCCTCGGTTTTAGTTTGTTACCCCGATTTTGTATTTTGTCCATGAATTTATGAGTTTTGAACAGCGGTATACTACTGTTGCCTTTATTTATGTCTATGTTCATAGCAAGGGTATCGATTAAACAATTAACCAAATTCCTATTACCAAAGTAAAACAAATTGATGTATATATTTTCGGTCAAAAAGGTAAAAATTTCGTGAAGGCCAAACGGTAACATAGCTTCGTGTCTTTTTTCATTTTCTTTTCTTTTAATTTTTTCTTGTTATATTTGTTACGATTATTTTATCCCAAATAAATTTCAAAAAATAAAATAGATTTGTTTTTATTTACAGACACGTACAATAATATTTAATTGGGATTGAGTTTGTAATCGAGTTATTTTATAAACATGAGAAGAAAATTAATTTTTTGATGGTGCTATTATTTGTATTTTCTAACCATGTCAGTTTTCTTCTAAATCAAAACTGTGTATAAACAAATAAAATTATGTGCTTTAAACTTAAAATCATATAAATGAAGTAGCTAAATTTTTTTCTTAATTTTTACAAGTTGATCGAAGTCACATTCCTTAACAGATAGTCTACATTATAAATAAGGACTTTAATTTGAATAACAAAGGCGTCAAATGTTTCAGTTTTATGACATCGCGGGACATAAGTCTAAAGAAAAACACATATTTTAGGTTGAACAAAGGGCCACACATACGAGTGTCATGACGTCACGAGACAGAGTTTAGCAGGACGTAGATTTAAGAAGAATACAGTTTTGATGTCATAGATTTGAATCTTACATGTATATCACGTAACAAAATGGCTCATTTGTTGGGAACACCATTAAACAACCAAACCGACCTTAAATATAATCGACAAGCTTAAGGCAGTTAAGTGTAATAAGTGCATAATACAATTTTATCCGATGCAAATTAAACCATGTAAAGCTTAGGGAGCGAACATATGATAATGAAATATTGATTAAATTTAGTTTTCAAATTACAGATTAAAGGGTTATGATCCTTTCCGTTTTGAATTTTCCTCGGAGTTCAGTATTTTTGTGATTTTACTTTTTCCAGTATTGTACGTCGGATCATATAAGGTTTTTGCTTTATTGCGTTACTACCGGTAGGTCTGTTGAGACCATCTCGTGTCTACCATGAGTTGTTGGGTCTGAATTGGTACCAGTTAGTGCATTAATGTTTTTACGATCTAGACATTGTCTATCGTTATTCCCCTGACAACAAAAAGGGGGGGAGTGATGCGAATATGAGTCGATGTATTTGGGGATCATGGCCCTCGTTCTATTTAGTATTTAACCTTGAGGAGAACTTAAATATCCTTTGTCACCAATGGTACACAGACTTGACAATTAAATCAATTAGTCTGCATTCTGCTATTCGAAGTGAACAGTGGCCGCTATTTCCACATAAATTGTTTTTCTTTATTTAGTACGTTTTTTTTTCTCATTGATAAAAAAAACCAATATAAATGATAAAGACATAAGAATAACCAAGATAAATAATAAAGACATACCTGGGTAGCAAATTTAAACAGCTTATGACTTTGGATAAATTATTTAAAGGTACAATCGATGTCTTAAGAAAATAATTGAACAGTTCCTATTTTTCCCAAAATCGAAACCAATGCTAATTTAAATACAACCTTCTGACGCTCTTTTTAAATACAATTACTGGATCCTCGAAATCAGCGATTATAATTTTCCCGAAAGTGTGAATTTGATTGTGTTAATCATTTTTGGTCAAAATTATAAATTTACTGTTCACAAAACTTTAAAGTTTTGAAAAACTAAGGCTTTTTGACAGATTACCTGCAGATCTTTATGGCGGTTTTGGTCCTCCATTTCGTTCTTTATTTGGCCTTTTTTACTTCTTTTGATTCGAGCGTCACTGCTGAGTCATTTGTAGAATGAACGCGCGTCTGGCGAAATACAAATTACAATCCTTGTATCTATGATGAGTTTATTGGACCTTCAAAAATACACTAGAAAAGTGTTCATAGAAGAACATATTATTACATTCATATCTGCAATGTTAAGTTGTACCCAATTACCGAGAAACAAATGATGAAGAAAATCGATATTTTTATACTTATGTTCAGAAACTTTAATATTCAACATCATGTCAAAAACTTGTTACAGGAAAAAAATAAAACAAGTTCCTGAACATTGTCACGTATCAACATAATGTTATGTTTATTTTTGTAGCAAGGTTATTGATTAAACAATTAACTGAAATGCACATGTATGATCAAAGAGAACTAGATCGACTTACAGCAATTTTCCTTTGTAACTATCAGAAGGTATTGACTTGAATAAGTTGATTGGTTTTTTTTTCAAATATACAAAAATTTAATTTTAATTTTTGCTTTCAATGAAATTTCCTTAAATAAATGGTAGACAGTTTCTTTCACATATTAACGTTTATATGTCAATCTCAGTTCGGTAACCATGTAAACATACACATTTTCCATTTAAATTCGCTCCCCAGCTGTATTGCTGAACGTGATATTGACAATTCATGTAAAAAAAAACAAGAATGATTTGAATGTTTTGCATGAGGCATTCTGTTTTGCAGTTTGCAGGGTATTTAAGACAAATGTATACTTTCTTAATATATTCTGAGTGCCAATGATAACGCAACAATTGTTTTTTAAAAATAACATTTGTATACAAAAAAAAAAATTTCTTTACAAGCAGTAATTGTTAATGACAATTTATGGGTATATCTAAAGATAAAAGTCAACATGTTCAATTACCACGATTCGAATGCAATGCGTTCGTGCAACACAGCGATACAATTCACTAACTATCAGTCTCAAAAACTAATGTGTCCACCGCTGTAACGCAATTTCTACACCGACGTGGCATTTACCTGACCAGACGTTGGACACGGTGTTGTGTAATGTTTTTCCATTCTTCCCGCAATGCAATTTGAAAATGGCACAGCGTAACTGGTAGTGGCTGTCGGCGTCTTACGACTTGTCCAATTTGGTCCCATAATTGTTCAATTGGACTCAAATCCGGCGAAAAGGTGGCCATGGTAATATCTGAACATGGTTGTTATTGATGAACTCAGTTGTGAGTCTAGCGAAGTGTGCTCGAGCGTTATCTTGTTGAAAAACATTAACATCTTGATGCCTAGCCATAATTTAATCGATGTAGCGTTGGGCGTTTAAATTTCTATTGATAGTGGTGAGTGGAGTTTGATGGTTGAACGGTATTACTCACCATACCATGACACTACCACCACTCCAACGATCTGTGTCTTGGATACATGAATATGCATAGCGTTCTCATCGTCGTCTCTACACACGAATTCTTCCATCACTACGGCGAAGATGGGTTCTTGATTCGTCCGTCCATAAGACAGTTGTCCATTGCCTGTGTAACCATCTCTGACGAAGTTGTGTCCATCTAAGGCGATTTTGGTGTCATACTGCTGTCAGCATGTTACCACGGAAAGGCCGCCGTGCCCTTTTTTCACTGCTGCGCAAACGGCTTCTTACCGTGTTTGCTCCAATTTGTCTCCTATGAACGCCGACATTCTCTCGTGCTGATTCGACAACCGTACGGAAACGATCTCGCAGGTGCTGAAGACGAGTGTACCGGTCCTGTTGGGCAGTAGTTGCTCTCTGTATTCTGGGACGTGGCCTATCATTCAAAGATCCAGTTTGGTTGAATCTTTTGATGAGTCTGGTAATTGTTGAGGCCAAATACTGTGTGCAATTTCACGACTTGAAATGCCACCTTGCACCATGCCCCAAACTTCATGTCTCTGGTAGTCTGAATTTCTTGGTATCTCCGCCTTAGTTTATTGCAGTGGCTTACAAAAAAGGATGGGAAATTTCAATTCTTAAGCAAGGCTTTCCAAAACAAACATGAGAAAATCACTTTTACGTAAAATAGCGCTGCAGTCCACTCTCCCCACTTTTCTGCAACCAAGCTCGTATCTTTTTTTCTAAAATCATTCAAGCGTAAAGTTGTCGAAAGAAGTCTGACAATTCATTTTCAATCCGATATAGGTAATCATTCAAAAAAATATTAATATTTTTTTTAATATTTTAAATTTACAAGTAATGCGTATTCATTTGCACTCAGTTTAGATATATATCTACTACTTTCTATCAATTTTTTACTTTTAACCGTAAATAAAATGTTTGTACGGAAACCGATGCCTGTCACGCGGTTTAAAAAAAAATCTTACTCGTTATAAGGACTTTGTCTTGATTTATTTTATATGTATGTTGTATAGTTATATTTTGAACCGAATTTATATACATGTCAGTTGCAAGATGATAGATGTATAAGTCTTCTATATGACGCGTATGTATCTGTTTTTTAGTATAATTTTAATCTTAAAAGTGTTGTTTTTTTCTGATATGGTGGGTTCATAAGAGAACTATTTCTTAAATTACAATGTATATTTTTTGAAACATTGTATAATCGATAAACAAAATATAAAACACGCAGAACAGTGACAACTTTATCGGGAAAATATCCTAAAATAACCAAAGCTATTTCAAAAATAATCACCAATGCAATAATTCCCTTAAGGAACTATTGGTAACTAGCCCAATCATATGCTATTCCAGATTAAAAAATCAACAGGGAAAAACACATTAGATCATTGAATATTAATCTAGTTTTGTTGTCTATAAACAGATTCGATGCGAGCACTTCAAATGCAAAAACCGTACAAAGAAAAACGACCTTCGTTCCTTCATACATTGAGGACCACGACTGTCTGTTGATGAACACACTGTGCATATAATCGAAAAAGCCCATTTTATTCTTTCAATCAAAGAATGATAACTCAAAGGTTCTAAGTTACTTTTTCAACACCTATATTAGTTAAAACCTATTAGATGATTTTGAAATAAACAACTTGTTAGCCAGATTGATCGAGTGTTGCGTGCCTAATGGTAAGAAAGTAATATTTTATGCACTTTTCTTCTGACATAACGGCAATAAAATTTCGGACATTGTTTCATTTAAATTTGCTGTAATTTAAGTTTTGAATGCGTTTAAAACTAAGGAATAAATTCCCCTTATTCAAACCTCGGATTCTTTGTGCGCATTTGGCCATACTTCATGCCTTTAATAAAAAAAAGATTATTTTGGACTAAAAAAAAACCAATTTATTGTTAATATAGACCCATGGAGTGCAATTAAGTTAGAACCAATTGTGAAAATAAGGACTTTTCACTTGCACAAAGCAGTACTAAGTGGGGCATTTCCGGAGTTGCCCAATTTGTAAAATATTCAACCTTTAAACTTGAACATGTGTGCAAATGAGGCTTAGCTTCGAAATGAGCCATCATATATATCCCATTTTATGATATGAACAGATGAAAGGAAGAAGGTTACTGTTGTCGTATATGGGAATTGAATTGCATATCTTGACCCAAATATTGTCTGGCAGATCAATTTTCCTATTAAAATGACCTAGCAAGTTAAAATAATCTTAGGGGTCTGTCATGTAATAGAAGTTCCTATCATTATACAAGTTCAAATGGAAACAAAATTCAGGAATATATTCTATTCCCACTGGAATAATTATAACAATATATGTTCCTAATGGAATAAATTGAAGAGAAAATTTGTACAAACAGGACACGAAGAACTCTCACAATAAAAATCCTGATAAAAAAAATCCTAAAAAGCTTTCAAAAAACTTCCAAATAATTTGTTCTAGGACACCAAGTATTAAATTGCATCCTCAAATGGGCAATGAAGCATTAGCTTACAACAAAGTTGTAGCATTGTATTTGATCAACATTAGTATTTTAATGTTTTGTCATTTAGTCTGAATCTCTCTGGTCTGAACACTTTGTTTCGACAGGAGCTGATGTAGCAGGTATTGCTTGATCATCAGATGTGTTGATAGAAGAGAGAATGTGTTCCTATGAACTTGCCAATACATTAAGGGGTATTTTGACTCAGAAATGAAGCCACTTAATTAAACGATATAGATAAATAATTTAAAAATTGTACCTGTTTTTTTACTTTACAATCATTCAAAAGAATGCTTGTCACTAGATTGAAAATAATGTTTAGTACAAACATTGTATCATGTATAAATATTAGCAATGTTTTGCTAATTAGATAACATACATGTAATCGTGACATTGTCCCTAGGCTGTTTTATTACACATTTGGTCTAATTAATTGCCAATTGTTTTTACAGCGGATCATTTTTATTTCTTTAACTTTCATAGTACATATTTTTTCGTGTACTAAGTAACTACGCATGAATGACCACAAGGGTAAGATTTCATTGTATCGTAATCAAGATATTGAAATACAAATTGCTACTGGCTATTTTGAAAAAAATGTTGTGTTCCAAATTAAACTAAATAGTCTGTAATTAATTTTCAAATTAATTTTTAAACATCCCACTATTTAATCTTTGGATCAAAAAATGTTTTTGACAATTAAAAGTTTCTTTCAATTAAATAAAGAGTAACAAATATTCATTGTAGTTCATTATAACTTGATTAAAGTAAAATGCCATCTAAATTTGTAATCATTTATATTATCTTCCATGTAATTACTTTGTACACAAAAAAAGAGTGAACCATGAAACCTTGTAAAGGGAAATACAAGCAACTTGATATATTTCGTCATGAATGGATTGATTATTGGTTGCTTAATGTCCAGTGACAGATATTTCCTGCATGTAAACTATTCACTAGACTACCTATGGTAACATACCAGGGGCAGATCCATCCATTTTTTAAGGGGTTCCAATCCAAAATAAAGGGGGAGGGGTTCAACTGTATGTTCTTATTCAAAGCATTGATCATCCCCCCTCCCAAAATAAGCGTTTTCCACCACCCTCTTTTGGAATATGCCACTGCAAACTATCTATATGTTTTGAAATTTGTCATGTATAGTAAAACACAGCTTTATACAAATATACCAATAAACATACTTACACCAGCAACTACATTCTTTTCATTCTGAAGTCAATATCTTACAATGATAATAGTGAGTAGATTTACAAAACTATGTAAATGAGCTACAGCTAGTCAGCCAAAACATATCAATAGACTAATTAAAGGATTACTGAAGTTGTAAATATGTGCTAAATTGGATAGTGTATAGAAAGGTATATACTATGAAAATAAGAGCTTGATTTTAAACATATTAAACATTTTAATAATACAAAAACTATATCTAAAAAAACATGGCAATTTATTAATTTTATAAGCTAAAAACTACGTAAAAAATTTAATGCCATAGTTAGTTTTTTCTTGCATGTAGGCTTGGTGTGACATTATCTTCCAAACGGTATCATAGCTTTTTTGCATTTGCAAGAATTTTATGCCCGATCCTTTTCATTTACACCTTTTGTTTGCGAGTGAAAAGCTAGCCTTTTTGCAGCTGCGTACAGTGATACCGAGGTCTTTGGCCATTCTGATGTCTACTTAAATTAACTATGTTATTTTCCAGTTACTTCTTGTGTAAATAAACTCATCATAGATAGCAGTTCATTAAGAAATTTTTGGAATTTGATTTTTTTAGGTCGACATATTGCCATTCACTCGTAATAAAAAATCGGTAATGACCATCGGTATAAAATGTGTTTACTTTAAATTTGACAATTAAGTAAAATTAACTATGCAAAACTTTTTATTTTTATTAAGCTTATCTATTTATTATTATATAATAATAAAATAACCTATATGATAGCGTCTTTTTGATGAACGGTCATACCATATGAAGAGTTTAGAAGTATTTAAAGTAAACTGTAACAGTGTTAATTAACCCGACCATTTGAGTATATACCCATATGGTCATGACCATACGCGTATGGTCCCAATACTCATATGGTCCGGAAAATATATACATGTTACCAATATATTTAGATTAAGATCTTTCTAAAAAACTGAACAACAACAATAAATGATTCTCACATTTTTTTTTAAGTTATAAGACTATTTTGCAAACATTTCTGTATGTCAAACACAATTTCTGACCATTTACACCATAAAAGTACATGTAATTGAAATGTTATTCAAAAGTAATTTAGCATAACTTGCATTTTTCATTGTAATTAATTAAATTACTATTACATGTAATTAAAAAAATGCTCAATTACACATTACATTCAATTACTTGGAAAATTGCAATGCATTACACTCAATTACCATTACATTTTCAATTACCCCATATCTGGTACCAACCAACCCTGTTTTCTCTATAAGAAGACAGGAAACAAGTTTTCATGTTTTACCTCAATATTGATGGAATTTAGAAAGAATGAAACAATCCCATTATTATAAAATACAGAAATGTTTAATGATTGAAATTAGACGTATATATTTATAAAAATTCGAAAAAAAAACTAATGATAACCTGTATTTTTTCATTTTCGTATGAGTAGAAATCAGAGATTAATACTGAAAGCTAGCTCATATCGCATTTTAAAGTAATGCTAATTAATAAACCGTGTAAAAACAAATCACACAAGCGTGTCATATTAAGACGTCTGACACATGTGGAACAGGATTTACTTATCCTTTCGGAGCAACTGAAATCACCTCCAGTGCTTGGTGGGATTAGGCATCAACCGTAAGCTTTCTATGCTGCGTTAAGTGTACTGTTGTTTGTCTGGTTTTTATCTTTTTCCAGTTTCAGCCACTGCGTTGTCATATTATATTTGTTTTATCATGACTTTGATTGCCCCTTTGGTATCTTTCATCTCACTTTTATGGCACCTTCATGTACATGTACACAATATGCATCCCTGTAAAAGCTTCACATATTGTAATGTACTATTTTACTATCTATTTATGTATTGGTCTGTGCTGAATTTACTTGCGCTGGTTGGTACTGTATTCCTGTTACGTAGTGTTGTCTGTTGAGCGATATTTTAAGCATTGCCATATAAGCGGGAAATTTGTCTAGCCATAAAACCAGGTTCAACCACACATTTTGCTTCAAATGTCCTGTACCAAGTCATATTGCATTTATTATCTTTGTCCGTTTCTATGTATGTTGGCGTTTGATTTTGTTGTATTTCAGTTTTTCTATTTTTCCATTGCTTTCCTCTTATAGTTGATTTGTTACCCCCTGTTTTAGTTTTACTCATATTTGTTTTTGCTTAATCGAATTATGACTATTGAGCAGCGGTATACTACTGCTGCCTTTATCTATATGACCTGGTAAGCACACTAACTCATTACAGTTGTCACAAGAGAGTTAATTGATGCACGCACCAAAATTTTGGGCCTGAAATATGGAAGTTTTTGGTGTAAAAAAAGTGAAATATATTATATAAATAATCTTGATATTAAGTTGACTTTAATACTCAATTGATAGAACCTTTGCGAGTGTGGTCTTGATAAACGATGATAGTCCATCGGGAGGGGACAATAAATGGCCGACCCGTGTTAAGAGAGAGCCATATCTCTTGCATGTAAAAGACACCTATGTAGATTTCGAAAGAGAGAAGGCAAATTCTGCTAAAGGCAGCCCTTGCACCCGCATAGTGGAAAGGGATTAATATAATTTTCAATTACTTGTTTTCTAATCCACTATAAATAAATTCTCTAATTTTTGCGCTATTATCACATTTCTTGATCGGTGTGAGAAAACATTTTTCCTCATTAGTGCAAAATCTGTTCTCGACAAATGATTTGTCAAAACTGTATTGTGACGTTGAATTTTCTTGGTTTTGTTTTCTAAATTTTCCTATTGTGACGATATGAAAAAAGGCGACCATGCTTGATGACGTCACATAAAAAGTAAACATATATCTTCAAATCTTTGAAAAAGACGGCTACAAGTCATTAGAGAAGCAGATTCCACCACTATAACTCGTGTATTACGATATTTCTTCACTCTGTTAAATGTTAATCATTTATAAAAACTTAGGAAGCCTCGCGCTTTAAATATAAAAATTTAACTGTCTTGATCGGAGAAATATCGTAGCACACTTGTTGTAGTTATTGAATCTATATATCAAAGACCACATCGATTGATCAGCGCTGATCTCACCATTGATAACGTAAATGCAGAGTTGTTCGGATTTGTTCCCCCAGAATTCTATATTCTTTAGGCGGTTTAATTTTCAGTGAATTAGATAAAATATACTATAGGAATAGCTTTACTCTTTACTACAATCTTCATATTTTTAAAACAGAATTCGCAATATCTTATGTAACATTATACATCATAAATTATATTTTACTGAAAAATGCATGAGACAATCTTTTAGATAAAGAAAGATAACTGTTACATTTCTGATGAACACGTTATACATGTAGTTTTTACGACTTTATAGAATGTATAGGCTTATATCGATGTTGATATGATATATAGTTATGTTTCTCTTTTATACTGATGTTTCCGCTTTCATTTATACTACTTAGTACAAAGTACAGTCTCATTTTGATGTCAACATATGAGGTATATTCGGTTATTTGGTTATCTCTATTACCACTTTTAATTTGAAAATCCGAAATTTGAATTAAGGCAAAAATGATAAGTGTTTGTTTTGTCGTTAAGAAATGATGTCTCCAAAATGCTCGCCTTTTTTTCGCCTAAAATAATAATATGGATGGTCATCAATATAACTTTTTGGTCAGCAGGATTTCCATAGCTAAAAAAAGTCATAAACAGGCAGAATAGTTTTGTTTTACCTTAGACCCAATGGGACCTTTTACCCTATCATCTCTTTACCTAATTCAACACAATTAAGAAACAGACCTCAGTTATGGAAAATATTTATTGATTTTTAAATGCTAAAAAAAGAGTTATATTTTAACAACAATTGATAAGAAAGTATAATATCATCATACATGATCAAACACATATGTCATGCACATGTTACGCAAGACAAATAGGTACAAATGTATTAAAAATGTAGTCAGACAATGTCATGCGTTTTCCAGACTGTTTGTGAAGTTTCAACACTAAATCCACGGGGTGTGTATTGATTGCAATTATTGTGGGAGACGGTGATTCCTTTAATAAATACTTTCGAACTAGCTTCCAAAAACTAAGAGAACATTTAACTCGGTGTTTTTTGTCTATTTGTCTTTTAGTTTTATTAGTTTTATGATACTGTTTGTTTGTGCTATTACCAATCTTTTGATGTATGACCTAAGCCAAGTACAACTGATTATCACAGTAAGCTTGAACATATATTATTATATGAGTAGCAGAAGACAAAATCAACAATCTGAGATAATAAAAATGTAATGTCATGTCTTGTTAACTTAAAATATTAAGCAATTCTAAGTTATAAGTAACCATAATGCGTTTTCGAAGGTCAATATATAGGTTACACTTTCTATCTTATTACTGGCTTATACAAAGACAAATGTTTTTACTTGATATTTTATCAAACAAAAATCCATATGGTTGCAAAACAAAGATACAAAGAGGACAAGCAGAAACCACAGGTAGTTGAATGACAGACTACACATCAATCACAAGAATAAAGACGAAAAGACAAAACAAAGTCCATCAAATACATCAATAAAAGCAAGATTATGTAAAACGAAGCGGTGATGTTTTGACAATAATGTCAGTTGATTAGTTTTTTTTCACCCGCTATTAAGCTAGTCATTAGTACGACAAGACGGTTAAAAAATCAAGATACAAACATGTAGACATTAAGATGCAATTTTTAATTTTTGTTAGGGGAGGGAGAAGGGGGCGTATGGAGCTACATTGTAAATGCATATTCTTCTAACATGTCAATCTCCTAACGTTGTGTTGTATGTTGCCCCCTTTTTCAAAATCCTGGAAGAGCATCTAAATGGCATTAAAGATTTAAAATTTCTTTGATCTTAGAATAAAGAACTATCTTTCTTTGTCCATCATACAGAATTGTTTGCATGTCGGGCCTTCTGACTCCGTTTAATAAAGTAGGGTAGTTTTCAGGCTATGTTACATACACGATAGAAGCAATATATATCATATTGGTAGTTTAACAACTATTACCCATGTCACATTTTGATATTACATGTCTTTGATATCTTAGCTTGAAATTTCGAAATTTCACATTGCAATTGTAAAACGTATATATTTTCAATTTTCAATACTGATACAGAGTTATATCTATAAAGCAATTGTTCAGAAAATTAAATAATATAAGCCTGGTTTATCAAATATATCAAACACTTGTTACAAATGTACCGTTTCTTATAATGTACATATATAATAAGATTTAATCATTAAGCATTAAATCAATTTAATAAATTGAGATTGTCGTCTGCTTAACTAGAGTTAACTTTTCTTTAATTTTTAAGGACTTAAGCGTCTATTGTTAACCTATATAATTTCATAAGCGGTTTTCCCGCTTTTTTTTTGTATAAAATTGCATGCTTTTCTTGATTTGTTCATTGCGTGATTTGAACTCTGAAGGAAAACAAAAACCCACCCTATCCTACCTTTGAGAATATTTTCCTGCTGTTTGTTGTAGATTTTCAGATATTGTTAAAAGAAGCGTCATGGATTGGACAGAATGTTATACGAATACAGATTTATACTAAAGGACTGAATTTATCACAGTTGGCGTCTGGTAGCCCAGTTGCCATTTTTAGAAAGCATATGATGGTTTTTTTATTATTTTTATTATGATCATATATTAGTTTGTCTTACAATTTGTCTACATTTGTATAACGAAGGTAATCTGGAGTCGTTGGAAATATTACGAGGGAATTCAACGAATTTGGGTTATCTTTTATCTGGTATATCGAATTCCTAAATTGACTAAAAAACATTTTGCAGCTTTCGTTAAAAAACGGATTTCCTCTTGCCTTGTAGGTGTTTTTTCTTTATCATATGCTATTGGCAGTAAAAATGAAATGGCTATTGCGGTTTAAATAGTACGTTCGAATCCCGCTGAATTGTTGCGTTGATGTTAGACATGATGTCTCTCAAAATATATAATAAAAGCCAGATTCTTTTTAAAGATGTATTAGTTGAATTTGTCATGTTTAGGTTGTGCTTTTATGTTAATACTCTCCAGCAACAAAAGTCACAATATTTGAATTAATTAGTGACAATTAGACATTTCAGAGACTTTTGTTTTGTGTCAACACGCAAAATCTTTTATGAAAATTACAGCTTTCGTGTAAAGAAAAACGGATTTCCTCTTGCCATGTAGGTGTTTTTTCTTTATCCTATTCTATATGTTATAAAATATTTTCCAAGTAGAAGGGAAAAGCGTGTAATTATTTTTCATTCAGAAAACTTTCATACAATGTACACGCTAGCTCCTAGCGCAGTGCACATAAACTTGATATATGCGTCATTTAATATTGTAGGACGATCTGGAGAAATAGTTGAAATTTTGAAAAAGTTTTAAATTAAAACATCATAGAAATAAATGTAAGTGACAATACAGTATAACCTATATGTCGATAATGACAAAGGATAAGACCAAGAAAAAACATACAACTTGTCGTATAACTAAATCACAGTTGTCTTTCTTCTTCTAATAAAGCATCATTGATAATAAAATAAATCAAGTGTATATGTTCCGTTTCAAATTGCCAAAGAGATGTAAAAGGAAAAAAAGAATTGACAAACATACCAATCTCCAAGGATAATTCGACATTGGAAATCCCTAATTAAACGGCAAGATCAAAAGCTAAAACACATATAAAAAAAAAAGGGAAACCACTGTCATTTTCCTGACTTGGTATATTCCTCATTTAGAAAATGGTTGATTTAATCTGGTTATATAGCTAGTTAAACCTCTCTCTTATATGACGGTTGCAAATACATGCAATAATAAGAAAATTAGACGAATAGATATTCCTTAATAAATTTTAATTTCAATCTATTGTAAATTAAAGTCTCGGAAAGACTAGAAGAATTCGCAGGACATTTACAAGTGATTATCTATGATGATACAGTATACAGTAATATAATCATATAAAACTTTACCCTAATACTTTACAACCATTATCTTTTCTTGGCTAAACTAAGTTTGTATCATACTTATGCATATGTATTTTATCAGTAAATTTCATAGATTTGATTAAAACAAAAATATCCAGATTGGATGAATGTAATATTTCAAACCCTCTGTAAAGGGATATTTCATGAAAATATTTATCTATCTGGACAAATAAGAAATTTTGTTTCTGAACTTATTCTCGTAAAATAGCTTTATTAATCATAAATTTCAAAATATGTAGTTTATCGATATGGAGGAAAAACTAAAGCAAATACAAAAAAAAAAAAAAGTAAAAAATCAGGGAATCACAAATATTCCAAAAAGAGCGAGCATGGTGCATTGACAGTGCAATTGTCTCCTGATATTCATGAATCGTTCGCATTGCCAATTCACTCTCATGGCCAAACCAAGTATTTGTGTCAAATTTTGTTTTGTCGGTTGCAAAGGACAATAAACAATAATAAGTTTCCATATCTGAAAATCGGTTAAGAACCTGATCAATAACTAATTTTCAATACTTCGAATTGGGAAGGAATGTTCATAGCAACATTTTGTAAATATTTGCCATAAAAAGGCATCTAAATGATCTCTAAATTTGTGTCTAAAATACAATTTCAATTCTTTTGATTGATACCTTTTCAGACACCATTGCTTTTTCTTTCTAGACATTCAAAAAAAAAGGTGCTATTCATGTTATTTTCTTTATTAAATCGTGTCGAAACGGTCTTGCATAAAGCATAAATCGACATTACAATAATATCTAGTATTATAAAAAAAGATGATGTAGTATGATTGCCAATGAGACAACTGTCCACAAGAAACCAAAATGATACAGACATTAACAACTATAGGTCACCGTACGGCCTTCAACAATGAGCAAAGCCCATACCGCATAATCAGCTGTAAAAGGCCCGATAAGACAATGTAAAACAATGTTGATATTGAAATATATATTCTATCAAACTAAATGTAGCTCTTAAAACATATTAAACAATTTCGATGTTCATATTAACATACTTTGAAGTTTATATTATTCTTTGACTGACTACTCAAGATTGGATCAATAAAAAATCAACTTGGTACAAATGCAAGACCGCAATACTAACTGGGTATTGCTACCTGACCAAACGACTTGTTGGTAACTACACATTAACCTTCGATTAGTTAACAATTCTGTATGTGATCAAAATGTAAATTTATTGATACAACAATGCAACTGTTTTCTTTTTTTTCCTCTATCTGCAACATATTTGATGCATGACTTTTCTGACTTTTTTGCTTTTAATACGAATAAGATTCGATTACTTTTTTTTAATCGCTCTATGTTTAAAACGAAAGTGATACAACACAAGGAGACATGACTTCACATTTTCTACTGAGTTACAGTTATTTTGAGAGCAAGTTTGTGCCACATGTGGAGCAGGATTTACTTACCCTTTCGGAGCACCTGAGATGACCCCAAATTTTTGGTAGGGTTTCGTGTTGCTTTGTCTTTATTTTTCTATGTTATGTCTTCTGTACTATTATTTGTCTGATTGTCTTCTTATTTTTAGCCATGGTGTTGTCAGTTTAATTTCAATTTATGAGTTTGATTGTCTCCCTGGTATCTTTGGTCCCTCTTTCGTCATACTTTTCATATGTGAACAATGTAATTGTGTTCCTTTTGTTCTCCCACTGCAAATCCCAAATGTTTGATCATTTTCGATTTACTTTTAATTTGTTTAATATGAAATCTGTTCTAATGACTAATGTTTACCTGTTACAATCGTTAAAACGCATGTTGCTTTTTTTTACTTTTTTATAATGTGCAGGCGTAAGAATAGATGATTGATTTCATAAACTGGCTTTTTCAAATATTTTGTGAATTTGATTATACAACTCGCTAAACACTCTCGTAATTTTGACTGTGTTATAACTTCTTTAAATGTTTTACCTTGAGAAGGTTCTGTATAAATTCTGCTACTTTTTAATAATTCTGAATCTCTTTAATTATTTAATTATGTCTAATTCGTAATAGCATTCAAAAATACATGACAACATATCACTCAGTGAAAAACATGAAGATGACTGTTGACAATTTAGATGAATCATTGCACTAGATAAAAAAAATAACACTGAATTTCAGAAAAATGTCTGTGATTGTAATCTTCAGGTTTTTGTTTCCATTAATTTTCTGGAGAAAAAAATGCTAGCGTTTGGAGATATAATCCCTTAACGACAGAACTAACATTTATCATTTTTGCCTTAATTCAAATCTCAGATTTTCAAATTAAAAGTGTAATAGAACTTTTTAAATGTTTCTGTTGCTGTTTCACATGACTAAATGTTGCAAACATATACATCCCACAGACTTTTTGTGTTTGTGTCATGGAGACTTATATAGGAACGCATGTTCGGGAACCCTGGGAAAGAAATTGATATGTTTAACCTAGTTTAATTCCCGCTTTATACTATGAGTCCTATGGTTTCTAACCCATTCATGAACCCGGAGGTTGTGGATGCGTTATCCTCTTTGCATGACAAATATGTCGTTGTTCCAGCAGATAAAGCCTCCAATAATATTTTTTTCGTATGTGAAAACCATATTAAACGTGTATCGTTTGTAGTCCAAATAATTATAAAATAGCCTTTTAATCATTGTTATCATAATTGTTCGGACTGGTATTGTGAAAATAATTGTATGAAGTTCAAGATTTGATGGAAGATGTGCGTTGCTGTTCTGCAGTTTGCATATTGTGTCGACTATTATATCATTTGTGTGTGCGTTTCTATGTGATAAGTGTTCTTGTGTGTGTTTGTGCTGTATTTCTGTCATGTAGTGTTGTCATTTTAGCGATATTTGTTAACATTGTCATATAAGCGGGAGGTTTGGCTAACCATAAAACCAGGTTTAACCCACCATTTTTTCTTTAAATGTCCTGTACCAAGTCAGGAATATGGCAGCTGTTTTCATATTAGTTCGTTTCTATGTATGTTGGAGTTTGTTTTTGTTGCACTACAGTGTCCCTGTTGTTCCTTTGTTTTCCTCTTATAGTTGATGTGTTTCCCTCGGTTTTAGTTTGTAACCCGGATTTGTTTTCTCTCAAATCGATTTATGACTTTTGAACAGCGGTATACTACTGTTGCATTTTGTAATGATATAAGAGGCATTTCTTTTTACTAGTTACATTTGTTTTTCATTTTTGTCCAAGAAAACTACTATTTGTATGGTGTACATACACAACAAAGAAACTTATATTGGCATCTTCAAACCACAATGTTTAAGGTAATTCTATAATTGATTGTTGGGAAATTGCGATATTACTACAAATCTAAAACCAATTGTCTGGTTTAATATGCATGCATTCTTTACAAATGTGCATCTATTTAAAGAATATGAAAATAAGGAGATGTTGTATGATTGCCAATGAGACAACAGTTTTCTATCCCCCAGAGCAGTCAATGAAGTGGATGTAAGCAATTAAAGGCCATTGTACGGCTTTCAACAATGCGGAAATAAAGACCCCGACATGAAAAACGAAAAAACCAACGGCTTATAAATAATTAAAAAAATACGAAAAAAACAGAATGTGTATTCAATAGTTTATTACCCTTCTTCATTCATGTATTTCCCTACCTTTGATATATATGTAATGTCGATTTTTAATGACAGATAATCTAGTAAATATATAAGTTTCTGTTTATGCGTAAATAAGGCAACAGTAGTATACCGCTGTTCAAAACTCATAAATCCATGGACAAAAAACAAAATCGGGATAACAAACTAAAACCGAGGGAAACGCATTAAATATAAGAGGAAAACAACGACATAACACTAAAATGTAACACACATAGACAAAATCCCATACTTTATTCAATTTAATAAGACATTATTTTCCTGCGTTTGTTGCCTTAAGAAGCAATTTCAGCGCAGACACAGTCAACCCAGGCAACAATGGCATCAGTTGTTTCTTCAGAGGTCGGAATAATTTGATCCTCTGGCAGTAAATGACCAAATGTACCATTATCTCGTAGCTCAATTTCGTAAGAAAATTTAATGCCCGCTGATTTTGCGTAATCCACAGCTAACCCTCCAATCGTTGGGAAGAAATCTGTGATTTTACCATATGTATACGGGATTCCATTTCTATCTGTTGCTGCTGCAGTGGCAATTTGAGCACACTTCGCTAGAGTTGCATCATCCGGTACTA
Source organism: Mytilus edulis (assembly GCF_963676685.1). Classification (NCBI taxonomy): domain Eukaryota; kingdom Metazoa; phylum Mollusca; class Bivalvia; order Mytilida; family Mytilidae; genus Mytilus; species Mytilus edulis. The sequence continues at coordinate 45,165,068 of NC_092345.1, forward strand.
AATCAAACGTATATCCCCAGGGATAGATCAACATCTGACCAAAAGCATGCACCCCTAAATAACCAACAAAATCAATACCCCGGTTCACTATAACATCTCTCGCTGCTTGACTTTCCAATTCACTGAAACTTTGCGGACCTGAATATGAAAATAAATTGCAAGGATCATCTGAACCTCCATTAGCTGGATCCCATTCCATCCCAAAATTTCTGTTCAGGTCAGTGCCAACACATGTTTCATTAAATGGGTTTCTGTTTTTTCTCCAAAGTCTTTCCACATTCATAGAGTATACGTAACCATCCGGGTTTAGAACAGGTATTAAGTACCAGTCAAACTTTTTCACCAACTGGATCCCTGTTTGGGTGTTTTTGAGAAAGTCCATAAAGTAAAGACAGAAGGCAATCGATATGAATTCTCTTGAATGAATTCCACATTCAACCAAAATCGCCTTCTTTTTGCAACCACAATATGGTGCCCTAGCATTAGTTGACATTGTTATCATATTAATACTCCTTCCTTCATACGTAGTACCAATACTTTCTAACCTCGACTTAACTCTGCCTTTGAAAGAATCCAAAGTGGTCAAATACCTCTCTATATCATCAAGTTTATTATATATGCTAAAGTCAAACGCAAAGCAGCCTAGTGCAAAGAACAAGATTAAAATGGACTGTTTCATCCTGTTTTTCTGAAATAAAAAAAGTAGATAATTATATATATATGTACATAAAATAATAATAATAATAATAATAATTATTATTATTATTATTACAATAGTTTCTAGTATCAGTGATGGTAGCATAGTTCTAATTTGTATTGTATTAATTCCTTTAATATTTGCAAACATTGAAACAAACAGAGAGCATTTTGCTATGATCGCTCACCTGGACACATTGTCTTAGGGGACAGTCATTTGATTCTAGATTTTAGGACCAGCTTGGATCAGTATGTTAGATCAAAATAAAAATATCTAAATAGGTAGAAATTGGCTTTAAAATAAATAATATGAATTATATTCTAAAGAAAATCAGTAAAATGTAAAATTACTTCAGTTATTAAATTCTACTTTCAAAATTTTTTATTTTTCTTTCCCTGCTTAGATCTTATCACTTAAACAATGATCTGTGAATAATATTTCTTTAGTTGACAACATTTTGTAGTCGCATAAAAGATAGATCGACTGGGAATAAAGGATGGAATAGAATAGAAAGGTAGTATAAAATTAAGTTAGCCTACTATAATTCCTAGATAAAGGTAATTCTCTAAAGTGTATTCTTTTTTCTTAAGTTTAATATTTTACATTTACAAATTTCAGATAATACGCCATATAATTAAATTTTATTTTGCTTAAAAAAAGCGACAAGAAAAAAAATCTAACAAGCTTATAAATGTTTTGTGTTTCCTAGGATGCACGAAGAAATATACATAACGTGCGTTACTTATATATTGTAGAGTGACATATATATATATTGATCAGTTTTTAAAAGAAATCAAATCAACATGTCCTTGGCGGACAAATAACAGTGTATTTGTGATAATGTTACTATTATTATCGAATAAAAAATTCAAGTATTACAATGTCAGTGCATTATAGTGACTTAGCACGGTTGTATCTATTCTAGCAATTTTTTCAAATGTACTTGTTTGTCATTTGTATTTTGCCTGCTCGGGCTTTTTCTTAACTAGTTCAGAATGCACAAACAGAGATAAAAGATCCAGAGTATTGATTAGACTATTTTCACATTTTGTTTGGTCTCCAGAATATACAATTATTCTAAAGTTCACCTGCTCTGCTGTATATAGTTATCAAAGGTACCAGGATTATAATTTAATACGCCAAACGCGCGTTTCGTCTACATAAGACTCATCAGTGACGCTCAGATCTAAATAGTTGTAAAGCCAAACAAGTACAAAGTTGAAGAGCATTTGAGGACCCAAAATTCTAAAAAAGTTATGCCAAATACAGCTAAGGTAATTTATTCCTGGGATAAGAAGATCCTTAGTTTTTCGAAAGTTTCATAGTTTTGTAAACAGGAAATTTATAAAAATGATCATATAATTGTAGTATATTATTTCAAAGTTGAAGTGAAGAAGGTGCACGATGTATGCATTTTCACTGGTTCTGACTAAATTTACACTTAAAATTTTCATAATTTTACCACTAAACTGTTATTTACAGACTCTTGAGAGTTGACAAAGTCTTAATCTTTACTGATATGGTAACCTTCACAACACCCTTTTGTTTGAGATGTGCTTTTTGAAAGAATATTTGTATGCAGAAGCTATAAAATACATATTTTTGGCGTATTTTCTTTTTTTTGAATAGGGTCATATAAATGGTTACTATGGTAGCCACCATCTTAAATTGACATTTATCTCTTCAAATAGAGTTTAATTAATATTTATATATAATTAGATCCAATTGAACTAAATTTTCTTCATTTTTAACTTAAAATTAATTTTTTTTTACAGCTTCAAAAAACTGTAAAAGGAACTTTTTTATTATTATGTTATATATTGTTATTATATGCTTCGATCATTGTCTTCATGATGACAAATAAAGAATATGACCTCAGAACAGTTTGCTTCATGTTTTATATGCAAAGAAAACGGTAATGTCACTGATTGAAAGACTCTTGTAGAAGCCTTATTTGATGATGAATGGTAACCAGGGCAACCGAAACTCTGTGTATCAATATTATACCAAATTTCAAACAAGGGTGACATATGAGTATTACCTACCAAGTTTCATTGAAATTTGAGGTCCTCACTTTCCCATCCTATATCAGAAATTTTGATGCTTACAGAGAACAGCTCTTAATATCTAATTTTGAATAATCCTGGCCGTATTGGTCACAACTGTTTGGAACTTTTGGTCGTCAGTGATCTTCAATTTTTACTTGTTTTGGCTTTCAAACTTTTTTTTGTCATCTGGGCGTCACTGGTTAGTCTTGTGTGGACGTAACACACGTCTGGCATATTATTTTTTTGTAACCTGGTACCTTTTGTTGGCTATTATTCGTTTGTTTCTGTGTCCTATATTTATTGTTGTCCTGTCATGTATTGTTGTCAGGTAATGTTGTCATGTAAAGTTGCATTTTAATGTTATACTTAACAATTTAGCCATCTTGTAAACAGTTATTCCATTGTATTACACAAAACACAAACTGGCAGAATGGTTTTGGTAAATATTCAGTATTGTAGAAATAGTTACAGAGGTTTTGTTTGTTTTGATATTGGTGACAAATGATGACTGCTGTACCCATATTTTGAAAATTTTACCTATTATGTCTGTTTTGATCACACATCGTTGTAAATATAATGGAATTCGATGCGACTGGCATACAAGTGAGAGATTTAGAGCTATAACACCAGGTTCAATCCACCATTTTCTACTTTTGAAAACTTCTGTACAAAGCCAGGAATATGAAAATTGTTGTCCATTCGTTTGATGTGTTTTATTATTTGATTGTGCCATTTGATTAGGGACTTTCTGTTTTGAATTTTCCTCGGAGTTCAGTATTTTTGTGATTTTACTTTTCATTGGTCGATAAATTCATGAATTTTTATTTGTCTCATTTTCTTTAGCCAGATTTTGTTGTGTGAAATTTGTAGATAATTTCTTAATTTTCTACAGCATTAACTGAGCAAAAGCTGTAACGTTTTCTATTAGTAGTTTTCATAGATATAGGAAGATGTGGTGTGAGTGCCAGTGAGACAACTCTCCTCAAAATAACAATTTTCATACATGTTTTATGAACTACTATCTGATGTTTTGTCAATGTATTATGTAAAGATGTGATCTGGTATAGATAATGTTTGAAATTTTAAGAGAGGAACAGAGTGCAATTACGTTATTGGAATTCTTGAGGAATTTTGCGCTGAATAAATAAATAGTTCAGCTCCAAGTCATCATAAAAGGTTAAGTACTAACAAATATTGATGTCGTATATTTTTAAAATACAAATTAAGTTCAAGACGGAATGATCTTAGCAGGATTGATATTTGGTGCGTTTCTGACACTGCAATTGAAACTTTATCTTTAAGGTTAAAATCGTTTAAATCGATTTGCTGAGCTTTTTTTCCCTTTTTACCCCTTAGACCCTCTAAGGCCTTGCATCTTAAAAATCAATGTATAAGCATAAACCCTTTCTACTTATTTACACGAAAATCAAAACAGTTATAGAAAATATTTACTTATTTTTAGTTGCTGAAAAAAGTGACATTTAAACATCATTTGTTAAGAAAGTGTAATATTATCAAACTTGAATAAACAAATATGTCATGCACATGTGGCGCAAGCCAACTAAATACAAATATATTAATAAATTTATGTAGTTAGGTTCCATTGTCCTTAGTCAGACAGGGTCATGCGTCTTACAACTGATTTGATAGTTGTATAAGGGTTAACATAATTTATTGATTAGCTGTAATTGGCTTTGCACTAGCTTTGTGTCTATGAGGTTTTGTTTATTCTTATAGTTGTTGTTGTGCTTTGTACCAAGCTTTTGAGACTAAAGTGAAGCCAACTTTATTTAATTTTTACATTTTGTTCTTTTGTTGTGCTAATAAACCATTATTCAAGGTTATGAGAGGGTTGGGCGCTCACAAACATGCTACCCCCATTATGTATGTGATTGTCCCAAGTCAGGAGTCTTTCGTTCATGTATTTTTATTGGTTCATAATTATTTTTCGAAAAATTGTTTGTGATAAACTATGCCGTTAGTTTCGTACTTTGCGGTATAAGTTTTTTTTTCTCTTTTTTTGATACGTTGTTGCCTATAGTTGTTTAAATCCATTTCATTTGAACACAAATTGTTAATTTTCTCATTGGCAATCATATAACATCTCTGATTTTCATCTATCAAAGTTTTCATTTTCTATTTTCTATTTTACGTATTTAGTTTTCTGTTTTACGTTCATATTTTGTACATAAATTAGTCCATTAGTTTTCACGTTTGAACTTTTTTAACTTTATCATTTCGGAGCCTTTTATAGCTGACTATGCGGTATTGGCTATGATCATTGTTGAAGGCCGTACGGTGACCTATAGTTGTTAATTTCTGTGTCATGTTGGTCTCTTGTGGAGAGTTGTCTCATTGGCAATCATACCACATCTTTTTCTTCTTTTTTTTTTTTATTAAAACCTCTATTTGTATGACAGTCGCATTAAAAATGAATGACTTACGTAGATACAAATATATTCACAGAATTTTTCAATAAACTGTAATTCATAACAATACAGGAATAACTTAAATATTCCAGGGGAATGATTTGTGCCTATAGAAATACCTACAGCCTGCCAATAAACTTTATTGCTGAAACGTACATAAATTGATGCAAATAAAATCCAAGTTACTGCATCTAGACTACTAACCTGTTTCTTTAAAGAAAAACACTTTGAATGAATGGCAGCACATTAAATCAACAATCTACGATTATATATCTGTAATGTCTTGTTTGATAACTTAAAATATTGAGCAATTCCAAGGCAAATATATCCATAATGGGTTTTTCCAAAGCTCAATAATTAGATTACACTTGTTATCTAAGTATTAGCCTATACAAGGGCGAATGTGTACTTGATATTCTATAAAACGAAAGTGGTAGAAAAAGAAAAATACTAAGGAGACAAGTAGAAACCAATAGTCGGGGAACGACAAACTACATACATATCACAAGAATAAAGCAAAAAAAACAGTTAACAAAACACTTTAATGAAAACTAGATTATATACAACGAACAATCCAACAAACCGTTAATGGCCTGAGATGCACAATTAGAAAAGTTGTAATTTAAGCTATTGTCGTTGGCAAGGCTACTCGGTGCAAAAATCAAAGATCAAACATGTTGAGGATTAAATGTAATTGTCAAAGTATTGGTATTTTTTTGGGATGGAGGGTGCCGAGCCACCTAATGGAGCTATATGGTAATTGCATAGACTTTAAATATATCAAACTCTTAACGTTTTATAGTGCATGACCCCTTTTTCATAATTCTAGGTATGCGTAGGAATAAGTATTTGAAATTACTTTTATCTTAAAAGAAAGAACTTTCTTGCTTTGTCCCTCATCTGAAATTATTTTCATGTCGGGCCTTCTGACGTCATGTGATGTAATCCATTAATTTCAGGCTGTTCTTTATACATGATAGAAGTAACATCTATTTGATTGTTCAACAACTATGAGGTCACATTTCGCGTTTTTTTAATAGGGTGGCTGTAAATGTATAAATTCCACACTAGTAGTGATAACATATATAGATAATAATACAAGGCAAAATTCATATCACATGTCGTATCCTTCCAAGATACTAATATCAGCCCAAGGGCCTTTATACACTTTATCATACATTTAAATAGGAGAATTTAAAGGAACTGTTAACTATCCAAAGCTCTTACCTTCAGATTTATTTCTGCCTTGTTTTAATAGCTTAATCTTACGTTTTAAACCGACGCACTTGGGTTAACTTACAATTTGCGTCGTGTAGTCCATAGAAATAGTTTGATCATTGCAATTTAATTTTTTGTTGTTTATTTGCGTTTTGTTTTCATTGAGTTCATATTGTACTTCTTTGCTAATGTTGTAAACACACATTCTGAATAAAACCACTAAATAAAAAATAAATAAAATAAATAAACCAACAATTTAATAACAAGTATACTGTAATAAACAAAAGACGACGTCGAGACTGGTGAGTAAAACATGTGCACTTTTGAAATATCAAAAATTAAAGTTTACCCTTTTGCCCGTAGATTTTTATGATTTCATTTCGTGTGCCAGAAAATATGAAAGCTCGACGTCTGTGACGGCTTATACTAAACAATGACGTCATTAAAAAAGTCGAATTAACCGTTACATTTTTGACCCATTGAAGAAAAATGCTTTTTTCTGATTTTTGTGTTTTTTTCATATTTCTAAGTAGGGGTGTGATAAAGGGTATGCATACGATAAAGGGTGTGATAAAGGATATACATTCGATAAAGGGGTGTGATAAAGGGTAGGCAACAAAGTTGAGCGATACGGATTAAACAGCAGGCTATTAATCAAATATTCAAAACTACTCTATTTACTACTAAATGAATATGAGAAATATAAATATAATTTGTAATACTGATAAAAAGATCAATATCTCAACAGCAATTGTTCAGAAACTTAATAGTACAAGCATGGTAAATCAAATATGTCAAACACTTGTAAACATCAAAGGAATCAAACGTTTCTTATAATGTACAGTTATAAATATAATGTTAAATTTATTCGTTTAGCAGGATTATCGATAAAGCAATAAACCAGAATGATCAAGTATATTCATGGTTTTTCAATCACAATAAAACGACTAAGCACAGTTTCATTCTACTTCAACGATAAATATACAGACTTTCTTATGAAAGCGGTCATTTGAGTGTTCCTATGAGACCTGGCGGTGAACGAAAGTTAGTGGGTCACTAAATTCATAAAATAATTTCTTCAAAATCGCATTTAAACCCTGTGGTCAATGCTTCAAGTTAAGTATTTTAAACTGAAGAATTTACAAATTTAAGATACAAATATATAAAAAAAAATAATCATTGAAGTTCTTCACGTAATGTAGAACTTTGGTGATTTTCATATATAATAATCTTTCTACATTTTGTTTTATTTTTTTGTCCAAAGATTGAGAATTTTCTACTTTAATCTAACATTTTGATATATCAATTTGAGAAGATGCACTTATATAAAACATGCCTGTATCAAGTCAGGAATATGACACGTTCCATGTGTTTCAGCTTTTTGCCATTTGATTACGGACTTTCCGTTTTGAATTTTTCTTGGAGTTCGGTATTTTTGATACTTTACTTTTTGTAAATCTTCCTTTTCCTTCTTAATACTTTACTTTTTGTAAATCTTCCTTTTCCTTCTTAAAACTTTCATTTTAAAATTTTTGGAAAGGAAATGATGAAAAAATGTTGATTTCGTATTTTGCATTTTCGTCGAATTCTGTGATATTTTTTTTCTAGAAACAGATATTTTAAGTAAACCTTGTCAACTGTAAAAACGTACGACACTTTCTATAATTTTGTTTTAAAAATGCGATGAAGACTCATAATTTAAAAAACCTATCTGCTATCAAAAGTACAAATACATTCTACCAGTAATAAATATAATTGGGAAAAAAAACACATAATAAATTAATCATAGATACTAGAATTAAAATTGTGTACATAAGACGCACGTTTAGTTTTAATAAAGACTCATCAGTCACGCTAGAATTAAGACAAAATAAAAAGGCAAAATAAAGTACGAAGCTACTAGCATTGAGGAATCAAAATGTCGAAAAGTCAAATGCAGCTAAAGCAATCTATTTCTATGACCATATCAATGATAATTCATGCCAACACAGAAGTGCCGACTTCTGGCCTGTAAAAAGTTTATTGCAGTTTTGTCAGCTTCTAGTAATGCTATTTCTTATTTTTTTTTCAAGCACTTTATTCATTATTGTAACCTTATTGTACCCTTAAATGTCTCTTTGGTATCTCTGACCTATCTAAGTTATGAATGAATTAATTACAGATGATTAAAGCACTGATTTTACAAGAAATTGCTTGCCCTTTGGTTTATTCACATGTTCTTTTCTTCGAAAAAAACCCAATATCATATTAATCCTTGATTAATCGCAGCTTAGACATGAATTAAATTATAATCTTTTCCAAAGTAGCTCTAATTTAATAGGGAAATAATCAAACCTTGTATTTTTATAAAAACCAACATTTATAACGTTAACTTTTATTTGTGTGTGTACTAAGTTGTGTAAAAATATCTGATAAATAATGAAACTAAAAGATAACTTAATTAGGTAATTTGAAATCGGCCTTAGTTGCCTCATAATTTATTTTAAACTTAAAAGTAAGAAACTTTAATTAATTTAGATTTGCAGTAAAGATGAAACACCCCAATTAAACGTCAATCCTTTTATTTAAATGTTTCTTTGACTTTCATACTGGTATGGTTTCAATATTTCAACTAAATAATGAAGACTATACTGGAGTTTGTATGCCCCTTTAGATTTTCTCGTGTGTCATTTAACTATCATATTCTAATGTTCTCTTTCAATAAAATGTAGAATTGCAAAATTCAACGTTTAAAATGAGAGTTTCAAATCGAACGACTTCTTTCTCACAATCATTTTTCTCGATCGATTATATTTTTTAGCCGATCATTATTGCGCTGGTAATTTTAACCTTTAAAATTTCACTTGTCAATTTTTTAAATGTTCTTACATTTGTGTCTGCAAAGTAAAGTTGCACCTAACAATTTTAAAACGATTTTTAGTGACATTTAAAAACTTTTGTTCAGATTTTTATTAAGCATGGTTAGTCAATTATGTCAAACACTTGTTACACATAAAATAAAAACGCAGTTTCTCAACATTAACTCGTTTTAATATAATGTTATGTCTAATTTCATAGCAAGGGTATCACTTAAACAATTAACCGAATTCATATGTATGGTCATAAAGAACAAGTTGAATTTATTTTTACTTTCTTAAAAAAAAAAAACACCAGAAGATAAGCCCACCAAGCCTTTTTTCCCTTCTTATTCCCAAAGTAAAATAAATTATGTGTACATTTCCCGTCAAATGATAAAAAAAATCGTGAAGTCCAAACGGTAAATTAGCTTCGTGTCTTTTTTCATTTTCTTTTCTTATTATTTTTCTTGTTATTTTTGTTACGTATATTTTATCCCAAATAATTTAAAAAAAAAATAAAATAGATTTGATTTTATTTAAAGACACGTACAAGAATATTTAACTGGGATTGAGTTTGTAATCGAGTTATTTTATAGACATGAGAAGAAATTTAAAATCAAATTGTGTTTTTAATGGTGCTATTATTTGTATTTTCTAACCATGTCAGTTTTCTTCTAAATCAAAACTTTGTATAAACAAATAAAATCATGTGCTTTAAACTTTAAAATCATATAAGTAAATGAAGTAGCTAAATTTTTTTCTTAATTTTTACAAGTTGATCGAAGTCATATTCCTTAACAGATAGTCTACATTATAAATAAGGACTTTAATTGGAATAACAAAGGCGTCAAATGTTTCAGTTTTATGACATCGCGGGACATAAGTCTAAAAAACCCACATATTTTAGGTTGAACAAAGGGCCACATATAGGAGTGTCATGACGTCACGAGACAGAGTTTAGCAGGACGTAGATTTGAGGAGGATACAGTTTTGATGTCATAGATTTGAATCTTACATGTATATCACGTTAAAAAATGGCACATTTGTTGGAAACACCATTAAACAACTAAAGCGACCTTAATTAGTATCGACAAGCTTAAGGCAGTTAAGTGTAATAAGTGCATAATACAATTTTATCCGATGCAAATTAAACCATGTAAAGCTAAGGGAGCGAACATTTAATAATGAAATATTGATTTAATTTAGTTTTCAACCTACAGATTAAGGGGTTATGATCCTTTCCGTTTTGAATTTTCCTCGGAGTTCAGTATTTTTGTGATTTTGCTTTTTCCTGTATTGCACGTCGGATCATATAAGGTTTTTACTTTATTGCGTTACTATAGGTAGGTTTGTTGAGACCATCTCGTGTCTACCTTGAGTTGTTGGGTCTGAATTGGTAGCAGTTAGAGCATTAATGTTTTACGATCTAGACATTGTCAGTCGTTATTCCCCTGACAACAAAAGGGGAGAGGGGGGTTGATGCGAATAAGAGTCGATGTATTTGGGGATCATGGCCATCGTTCTATTTAGTATTTTACCTTGAAAATAACTTGAATATCCTTTGTCACCAATGGTGCAAAGACTTGACAATTAAATGAATTACGTCTGCATTCTGCTATTCGAAGTGATCAGTGACCGCTAGTTCCACATAAATTGTTTTTTTTATTTAATACGTTTTTTTACTCATTTATAAAAAACAATATAAATGATAAAGACAGAAGAATAACCAAGAGAAATAATAAAGACATAACTGGGTAGCAAATTTAAACAGCTTATGACTTTGGATATATTGTTTAAAGGTACAATCGATGTCTTAGGAAAATAATTGAACAGTTCCTTTTTTCGCAAAATCGAAACCAATGCTAATTTAAATACAACCTTCTGACGCTCTTTTTAAATACAATTACTGGTTCTTCGAAATAAGCGGTTATAATTTTTCCGATGGTGTGAATCTTATTGTGTTGGTCATTTTTGGTCAAAATTATAAATTTACTGTTTACAAAAATTTTAAGTTTTGAAAAACTAGGCTTTTTGACAGATTACCTTAGCTTATTTGGCAGATCTTTAAGGAGGTTTTGGTCCTCCATTTCGTTCTTTATTTTGGATTTTTTACTTCTTTTGATCCGAACGTCACTGCTGAGTCATTTGTAGAATGAACGCGCGTCTGGCGAAATACAAATTACAATCCTTGTATCTATGATGAGTTTATTGGACCTACAAAAATACACTAGAAAAAGTGTTCATAGAAGAACATATTATTACATTCATATCTGCAATGTTACGTTGTACCCAATTACCGAGAAACAAATGCTGACGAAAATCGATATTTTTACACTTCATATGTTCAGGAACTTTAATATACAACATTGTTAATTTAAAATCATGTCAAAAACTTGTTACAGAAAAAAAATAAAACAAGTTCCTGAACCATTATCACGTATCAACATAATGTTATGTTTATTTTTGTAGCAAGGTTATTGATTAAACAATTAACTGAAATACACATGTATGATTATAGAGAACTAGATCGACTTACAACAATTTTCCTTTGTAACTATCAGAAGGTTTTGACTTGATTGATTTTTTTTTTTTAAATATACGAAAATTTAATTTTAATTTTTGCTTTCAATGAAATTTCCTTAAATAAATGGTAGACAGTTTCTTTCACATATTAACGTTTATATGTCAATCTAAGTTCGGTAACCACGGAAACATACACATTTGCCATTCAAATTCGCTCCCCACCTGTATTGCTGAACGTGATATTTACAATTCATGTAAAAAAAAACAAGAGTGATTTAAATGTTTTGCATGAGGCATTCTATTTTGCAGTTTGCAGGGTCTTTAAGACAAATGTATATTTTCTTAATATATTCTGAGTGCCAATGATAACGCAACAATCGTTTTTTTTAAAGTAACATTTGTATACAAAAAAAATATTTTCTTTACATGCAGTAATTGTTTATGACAATTTATGGGCTTATCTAAAGATAAAAGTCAAAATGTTCAATTACCGCGATTCGAATGCAATGCGTTCGTGCAACACAGCGATACAATTCACTAACTATCAGTCTCAAAAACTAATGTGTCCACCGCTGCAACGCAATCTGTACAACGACGTGGCATTTACCTGACCAGACGTCTGACACGGTGTTATGTAATGTTTTTCCATTCTTCCCGCAATGCAATTTGAAATTGACACAGCGTAACTTGTAGTAGCTGTCGCCGTCTTACGACTTGTCCAATTTGGTCCCACAATTGTTCAATTGGACTCAAATCCGGCGAAAAGGCTGGCCATGGTAATGTCTGAACATGGTTGTTATTGATGAACTCAGTTGTGAGTCTAGCGAAGTGTGCTCGAGCGTTATTTTGTTGAAAAAAATTAACATCTTGATGCCTAGCCATAGTATAATCGATGTAGCGTTGGTCGTTTAAATTTCTATTGATAGTGGTGAGTGGAGTTTTATGATTGAACGGTATTCCTCCCCATACCATGACACTACCACCACTACAACGATCTGTGTCTTGGATATATGAATATGCATAGCGTTCTCATCTTCGTCTCTACACACGAATTCTTCCATCACTACGGCGAAGATGGGTTCTTGATTCGTCCTTCCATAAGACAGTTGTCCATTGCCTGTGTAACAATCTCTGACGCAGTTGTGTCCATCTAAGGCGATTTTGGTGTCATACTGCTATCAGCATGTTACCACGGAAAGGCCGCCATGCCCTTTATTCACTACTGCGCAAACGGCTTCTTACCGTGTTTGCTCCAATTTATCTTCTATGAACGCCGACAGTCTCGTGCTGATTGGACAGCCGTACGGAAACGATCTCGCAGGTGCTGAAGACGAGTGTACCGGTGCTGTTGGGCAGTAGTTGCTCTCTGTATTCTGGGACGTGGCCTATCCTTCAAAGACCCAGTTTGGTTGAATCTTTTGATGACTCTGGTAATTGTTTGGACCAAACACTGCGTGCAATTTCACGACTTGAAATGCAATCTTGCACCATGCCCCAAACTTCATGTTTCTAACAGTCTGAAATTCTTGGTATCTATGCCTTAGTTAATTGCAGTGCCTTACAAAGAAGGATGGGAAATTTCAATTCTTAAGCAAGGTTTTCCAAAACAAACATGAGAAAATCACTTTTACATAAAATAGCGCTGCAGTCCACTCTCCCCACTTTTCTGTAACCAAGCACGTATCTTTTTTTCTAAAATCATTCAAGCGTAAAGTTGACGTCTGACAATTCATTTTCAATCCGATATAGGTATTTTTGTTCAAAAAAATATTAATGTGATCAAAAGGTAAATTTATTGATACAACAATGTAATAGTTTTCTTTTTTTCCCTCTATCTGGAATATATTTGATGCATGACTTTTCTGACTTTTTTGCTTTTAATACGAATAAGATTCGATTACTTTTTTTAATCGCTCTATGTTTAAAACGAAAGTGATACAACACAAGGAGACATGACTTCACAGTTTCTACTGAGTGTTACAGTTATTTTGAGAGTAAGTTTGTGCCACATGTGGAGCAGGATTTGCTTACCCTTTCGGAGCACCTGAGATGACCCAAAATTTTTGGTAGGGTTTCGTGTTGCTAAGTCTTAGTTTTCTATGTTGTGTCTTCTGTACTGTTATTTGTCTGTTTGTCTTTTTATTTTTAGCCATGGTGTTGTCAGTTTATTTTCAATTTATGAGTTTGATTGTCTCCCTGGTATCTTTGGTCCCTCTTTCGTCATACTTTTCATATGTGAACAATGTAATTGTGTTCTTTTTGTTCTCCCACTGCAAATCCAAAATGTTTGATCATTTTGTATTTACTTTTAATTTGTTTAATATGAATTTTTTTCTATTAACTAATGTTAACCGGTTACAATCGCTAAAACACATGTTGCTTTTTTTTTACCTTTTTATAATGTGCAGGCGTAAGAATAGATGATTGATTTCATAAACTGGCTTTTTCAAATATTTTGTGAATTTGATTATTCAACTCGCTAAACACTCTCGTAATTTTGACTGTGTTATAACTTCTTCAAATGTTTTACCTTGAGAAGGTTCTGTATAAATTCTGCTACTTTTTAATAATTCTGAATCTCTTTTTATATTTTTTATATCGTACGAGCATTCAGAAATACATGACAACAGATCCCTCAGTGAATACATAAAGGTGACTGTTGACAATTTAGATGAATCATTGCACTTTGTTTCCATTAATTTTCTGGAGAAAAAATGCTAGCGTTTGGAGATATCATCCCTTAACGACAGAACTAACACTTATCATTATTGCCTTAATTCAAATTTCAGATTTTCGAATTAAAAGTGTAATAGATATTACTGAATATACATCATGCGAAGTAAGACTGTACTTTGTCGTATAAATGAAAGCGGAAATATCAGTATAAAAGAGAAACATAACTATATATCATATCAACATCGACATAAGCCTATACATTCTATAAAGTCGTAAAAACTACATGTATAACATATTCATCAGAAATATAGCAGTTGTCTTTCTTCAACTAAAAGATTTTCTCATACATTTTTCAATTAAATGTAATTTATGATGTATAATATAACATGAGGTATTGCGAATTCTCTTTTAAGAAATGCATATAAAGATTCTAGAAAAGAGTATATATATTCCTATATTATCTTTGATCTAATTCTAATATGGAATTTCATGAAACTGTCATACAAGTGAGATGTTTAGCGCTATAAAACCAGGTTCAATCCACCATATGCATTTTCTACATTTGAGAATGCCAAGTCAGAAATATGACAGTTTTTGTCCATTCGTTTGATGTGTTTTATCATTTGATTTTGCCATTTGATTAGGGACTTTCCGTTTTGAATTTTCCTCGGAGTTCAGTATGTTAGTTATTTCACTTTTTGTATTCACTGTAAATTTAACCGCCTGAAGAATATAGAACTCTGGGGAACAAATCCGAACAATTCTGTTTTTACGTTATTAAAGGGGGATTACCGCTGAGCAATCAATGTGGTTTTGGATATAAAGATTCCATAACTGCAACACTTGAGCTACGATATTTCTTCACTCGAAATTATAATATTTAAAGCGCGAGACTTGCCGAGCTTTTTAAATAAATTAAAATAAAACTATTGAGAGTAGAGAAATATCGTACTACACGTGTTATAGTGTTGAAATCTGTTTCTCTAATGATTTGTAGACCTCCTTTTCAAAGATTTGAAGAAATATGTACTTTTTATGTGACGTCTTAAAGCATGGTCGCCTTTTTTATGACGCGACAATAGGAAAATTCAGAAAAAAACAAGAAAATTCAACGTCAAAATATAATTTCGACCAATCATTTGCCGAGAACAGATTATAAAATTATAGAAATGGGCGTTTCCCCTTGCTGTAACAGATTCGTTCATATAATGATCAGTATTTTTTTCATAATATCTTTTTATTTTTTTTTTATTTTTGATTCTTGACTAATTCAATTTGAAAAGCGTCAAGTAATGATTAATTAATGTTTTGTTTTATCTTTATTTTTAAACTCTTAAGTCATATGAAACGAGTTCCTGGTGAAAAATAATGTTTATCCAATTCTTGAACCAATGCATGTATATGTCATAAACTTAGTCTTCTGTGTACGATTTTATCATTTTTTACACACAGATATCGTATAATCGTCATTTTTTTTCTCTCTGTCTGTTATGATTAACAAATATGGCAGTTCATTAATTGTCGTGTTATGAAGCCGAAGTTTACCGATTGTCACCTTATAGTAAACAATCAACAAAGAAGTATGGATAATGAGCACGTGTATAACATATACAATCAGATAATAGTCTATTTAAATGACAGATCCACGAGTATTGCGATCACCGGATTGTTTCGAGAAGTGTCACGCTAAGGTCACTTGCATAGACAAAAAATATGTCGGCGAATTGCTTCCTGGAAGCAAGCAATTAAAATACTGTAAACTTCTTCTAAATGTGGACAAATTCAAAAAAATTCTGCCGAAAAAAGAATATGAACTTAAGTTTTAATTTTTATGAAAACTATCCATTTTGTTATAAAAATCATATGCTTACTTTTTTTTTAGATTTGAGGTTTCATATGACTTTAATAACTAATCGGCTCTGATGTGTGGTTTTACACTCATAATTTTAGTTCGTGATTATTTTGGTCCATTTTTAAAATCTATTTATGTTTAATATAAAAAAAAATTGAGAATGGAAACGGCCACTGTTTATAATACGAAATATACAATATATACAAAATATACGGAGAAACATCTGCTAATCTATGCAGATTTTAACTTGTATTTTTACATGTTTGTTGTAATTGTTTTTCCCATATGCTGATTTATATATACATTTATGCATGCATTAACCAATTTATTTGTTCTTAGGTATTTTTATGCATGCGTAAAAATAATCTGATTAATTTTTAAAAAAAATCTTTTTGAAAGAATTTTTCACCCAATCAGAATAAGACACTCGTCAGAGTATAGAAAGAACATATTAATTCATTGTTTTCTCTCAAGTATAAAAAGGAGAAATTTGCAAATTGTATAGTACAACTGTACAAGAAACTCGCCAAACAAAAACGTTGTGATATTGAATAGTGACGATTTAAGCTCTTCAAACTTAACAATTACAGAATGCTTCTGAGGGCAACGATTGTTTTGTTGTTTGCTGTACTTGTCTCTTATAAACAAGGTAAATACTGTTTGTTTTTTTGTAGAAATTATATTATTTGTAGACGACAAAACATTTTACATGCTTGCAAGTAATGAATAGATGAAAAGCTTTAGCAGGTGTTGCGACCAGAAACTTAGCTGGGTTTGTGCAATTAATTTAGAGTATTTCTCATCGTTTTAATATGATAACATACATCGCAAACATTGTATGTAAGGGTTGTGGTAATTGTATGAGAGTCTTCTCTTTTGTATTCTTATCACAATGACTCGTGTGTGTATAATTAAATTTCATTGCGTTTTGATGCTTATCATCAGCAAACAATATCTTTACATTAAGTACGGAATTAGTTTTGATTTTTTGTTGTTTAAGCGCGTTATTTCATATGGTAGTTGAACGACAATTTTCCGGGACTTCTATTCTTTATAATTAATCTCTATTATTTAAGGTCAGACTTATATGCCTCCAATTTCTTTGAATTATGTAGGGACGTGTTTGTTTGTAAAATTTCATGAGCTGCGAGGTATTGACTTTACTCTAAAGATTCATTTAAAATTGATCAGCTTTTAAGCAGTAAGTTAATTCAAATGTAAAAAAGCGTTTCAAATCGTTAACTAACATATGGAAGTGTTTAAAAAATGTATACCTAAGATTTACTTTATAGCGTTGTTGATTACAATCTTTTGATAAAAGCAATACTAATTGGAATCCAGATTGTGGCTATGCATACCACCTATGTGGTGTTTTTTCGGGTAACACAAAAATATAAGTTCTTTGAAGTAAATGAAAGCGAGAGTTAAGTAATAAAAAGGAACACATTTGGAGCGGTCAGAGTTGGCGGAAAAGAAAACAACGAACTTTATTCAGATTTTGAAGTATTTTGAATTCTTGTACCAAGTTAGAGATATGACAGTTTGTTTTTCACTCGTTTCCGTCGATTTCCCCTTTTTGAGTTTACCATTGAGTTCGGTATCTTTGTTAAACTTTTTTTTATCCAAACAATCAAAAGTGCCTTGCAAATTAATCTTCCAGATAGATCTTTAAGCGTACTTAAAGAATTTTACAAAAAGTTCATTTG